>NC_062215.1:82692455-82995485 GCF_902686445.1 Sciurus carolinensis
GTGTGACTTGAGGGAAGGCCCTATCTTGTTGAGATTTTAATTCTCCTCAAAGCATTACAAAATTATTCAATAAAATTCTAACTTATAGCTGACACAGAATGGGGACCATGTGAAGAGTCAATGAGTCATCATTTTTAAGAGAAGCAGAGCAACCATCTCCACACCTTTACCTTGTACATCTAGTCTCCAGAATTGTGAGATAAATTTCTATTCTTTAAACAAAACAGAACAAAAAGCAAAATGCAAAGAGCAACAACAAAAACAACAAAATTTTGAAAAAAATGGAAATATGGAAATAACAGGAGAGGCAAACCAGTATTATTTTGAAAAAGAAAGGAGTGGAACATTGTTTTTAAGAATATTAAAATGAATTATTATTCAACATGTTATAATTTAAGACTATATAAGAGTGGCATAAGAGTAGACAAGCAGATTGCATAAGAGACAAACTCAGGGATATTTGAGAAATTAATATATAGATAGCTATTATGAAGTACTAGTGTGATTTAGTCAATCAGTGAAAGTTAGAAAAATGGTTATTTGAAACTAAGTAAATCTTCACCGTGTCCTACAAGTACTTTGCTCTCTTCCTCACCCAAACCAGATAAAACAGAATAAATTCCTTTTAAGAATGATACATTATAGAATAAAATCATTAGAAGAAATCACCAAAGAAAGAATTAGGGAAAATATTGCCAAATAAAGCTTTAAAACTTGGGGGGTTTTTGACTCATCATTTATAACATCCCAGGACAATCAACAAGCTAAGGAAATATTTCACACATATATGATCAAGGACTAATGCTTAATATAATAAAATCTTAAAATGTCAATAAGGAAACAAATACATATGTTGTTCTGATGTTCATATATCTCAGAAACCAACATAAACTGAGCATTCATACACATATCATTAGTTCAGTGATAATTCTAAAAGTTTTAATAATAAAAAGTAATTTTCTATAAAAATTTTTAATTTCATCAAGATGGAATAAGAGAATTAGATTTATTTAAGTCTCTTTAAAAATTAACTTTTAAAAGAAAACACTACTTTGCTTATATGAATCATTACAACATATGTAGCATAGAATGTCTGACAAATACAGCAAAATGTCCTGAAGGGAGAGACAGCAGTATATCACTGTGCAGTTACTATAGTGGTTATGAATTGGGATGATACTAGAGGAAAATAACTGTGAACAGTTAGGGGTGCAAATTTTAAGCCCTAAAGTAACCTTCAAAATCTCCGAAAGAGAATTATAACCAATAAGAAAACAGTAATCAATTAAATCATTAAAAATGTTCCTTTAATATAAAAGACATTAGAAAAAATTTGAGTGCAAACTAAAAGTGGAATAAACAGTCAACAGCAAGATAGTAAATTTAAATGTAACCAAATTGACAAACATATTGAAGATAGATGATCTGATCAAATTATTTAAATTGCAGACAGTGTCAAATTGGATTAAAAAAAGAAAGATTCAACTATTTTTGACCTTGAGGAAACATATTTTAAGAGCTAGGGATGTAATGTAAGTCAGTGGTAGAACACTTGACTACCGTGCAAGAGGCTCTGAGTTGGATCACTAGTAAACACACACACACACACACACACACACAAAGAATACACATATGTGGAAGGAAGAGAGAAAAGAAAGAAGGACAGATTAGAGAAAGAACATGAGATAAATTCAATTCAAATGCCTTTTCAACAAAAAAAAATTAATAAAACATCACTAACTCTGACTAGGCTTGTGGTCTGACTTGGAAATGAAATAAGAATACAATTAAAATATAATACATTACCTAATGGGGAAGTAGCTATAAGAAACTATGACAGTATTCTTTGTGTACACAGGAGGGAATGGTGTTGTCCAGTCAAAGAAATCTAGTGAGTGCTTTCATGAAGAAAGAGCTACCTACATTAGGCTTAATAAGAGATGGAATTATAAAGCAGTGCATGGACTGCAGGCTGCTTTTAGAATAAAGCATGAATAAAGACAGCGAGGTAGAAGGTTAGAAGGCATCCCTATAACCAAAGAGAATTCCACTTTAATTGTATTGTGGAAGACATAACTGGAAAAGGTATAGTATACTGAAATATTAAAATTTAGGGAATACTTGTGATATAATAAGATGGAATTAGATATAAAGCCTTTTATACTAGCTGAAGTTTATCTCTTCTCTTTCCTTCAATATCCATGTGATATTTTCGGAAAGTAATATATTCATTTAATCAATGTGTCCCTGGATGTTTACAGGCTTAACATTTCACTATGTAGAAATCAGCAACATTGTCTAAAAAATATATATATATATATTTCCTGACCCAGAAAACATTGTTAAAAATACAATCCTTTTCTTCTTTAATTGTTTACATAGTTTGTGAGCATAGACAGAATTGCTTTTCAAATTCTGAAAAATTAAATTATACAAAAACCAAAAAATATTGAGTAGTTTTAGGATACTAAGGAATGACACTGGCCAAATTCTATTTTATGTTGTGTGCATTTATAATTATGTAACAATGAATTCCACTAATGTGTAATTTAAATGCACTAATAAAAATCAAAAAATTAAAAAATACCAAAGTTTTGACCAATACTTGGAAAATTTTTTTAAACTTACTCCAACATCTTTACATAATCCATGTTGTCTTAAACCCAAATAAAAATGTTTTTCAGATACTCAGTATAGAAGTCCCCACCCACCCAAGGTTTTGCTTCTATGGATTCAGTTACCTGTAGTCCAAAAATATTAAGTGGAAAACTCCAGAAATAAACAACTGGTAAGTTTTAAATTGCAAAAAAAAAAGAATTCACAATTTCAAATTTATAGAGACTACAATGTAACATATCTCAGAATGTCTAAGTATATTTAACTTTTGCTGGTAAAGTCAATTATACTTGATAAAATTAGCAAATTAGGTAGCTATAGATACAAATATATACCACTAAGAAAACAAGATGAATCTTGGACCAAAAGAAGAAAAAAATCTGGGAAATTCATTCAAATACTGGTGTAAGAAAAGGAAAGAAGTTAATCAGAGATAGATTCCTGGCCCTAGTATTGCCAATCATCCTTACTTTCCGAAGGGAGTATACCAAATAAACTGCAAGGTTCTTCACACCAGTTTAAACTCAGTCTGCAATCTTCTTGCAAGGGAGACCTACTTTACCCTCATTGATGGTAATAGCACATGTGTGATATTTCCAGTTTCAGTATTTGGTGACATGGATACCCTATTGATCTTTCAGTGCAAAACAAGAAAAGAAAACAAAACATCCCCCAAAACAAATATAAAGTGGTAGCAAAACAAAAACAAAAACAAAACCCTCCAAACAATTAAGAATAATTTAAAATGTATCATTAAATTTATGCAAAGTTAATTAATTCGCAGAGGCTAATTACAAAGGGAAACTAGAAACCTGAAAGGTAATCCAGGCATAAAGACCTTGGTTTTTCCAAACAGTAATGACTTTGGCCTTCTGCTGTGTTGGCTCTTTCAGTGGTTGGGTACACAGAATGCATGACTCCACTCATGGATTAAAGGAGACCGTGATTAAGGCCAGATTCCGAAAGGATGATTTAAACATGCACAAAAGAGATCAGTGAAAATGTTTTTGTTCTTCTTCTTGTCATGGGTTTATACAGAGCTAATGAAAAAAATTAATCTTGATTGAAAATTTGAGCCATAAGTCTGCACTTGGTTTTGCAGTCCCAATTCACCATATAATGTAATATAATGTAAAAGCACGAACTCAATACAAATCTCAAAGAAATCTCATCAATAAAATTCCAAGAAAGATAAATTTGCGCACAAACAAACAAATGCATAAATACTCAAGGCCCTGTTTTCAGAGCTGAGGTGTCTCCCTAAGTATTAAGAGACTCCAAAAGAAATGAAAAATTGTGATGATCCTTTAATGGCCAAATAAATTTAAAAATTAATTTAAAAATTTCCAACAAAGAAAGTAATAGCCCAGGATACTTTTAAAATCTAATTAAAATTTTAAACAAGTTTTTCAAACACTAAGAAAAACAAGAACATTACTTCCTAGCACAGTTTATGAGTTTAGCATCATTTGTACTGAAATAAAACAAGCATAGTCCAAGAAAAAACAACAACAAAAACTCAAGGTCTGTGGTCTTAAGATTAACAATTTCGTTTGTATGCTCAAAAAGTCATCTTTTCACTCAAATTCAGTCAAAACATGCATGTTTGTTAGTTGGAATGAAATAGTTTTTCCATTTACAATAAATTCATTAATGTTTGTATTTGCACTCTATTCAGTCTGTATGTTTAAGTTGCCAGTATCAACTGCCCTGAGGTTCATCAATACCTGCACAGTGACTGAGGGGTACAATGCCAAGACTTTGAACTTCTAAATCTTAGGTTTAATTTTTTATTCCTGTCAATTATTACAGGCTAAAATCCAAGTTCCTCAGCTGATGTGGAGAATCCTCTAAAGTCTTCCTCTGTTTACTGCCTATCATTTCCCTATGTAAGCCTCATTTATAGTCTGTTACTTTATTTCATGTTCTCCCAAATGCCTCATACTGACAGTATATTTGCATGAGAAGTTTCTCCCTCACCTCCTATGTCCTCAATGATTTTCACCAACACAGTTCATATTCTCGATAGACATTTCACAGCCTTCCGAATTGCCTTTAAATTTCCACACAGGTTCAAATAGCTCATTTAGTCCTTTATGTTTATTTATGAGTGTAGCAAATAAAGCCCTGACTCCTTTGTAAATTATTACATTCATCAGGACCATTAGTGAGAAAATCCTCTTCACTACATATACTTTTTTTGTGGCAAAAACATGTAAGGTTTACCATCTAAACTACTTTTAAGTACAGTTCAGAAGCATCAAGTATGTCCACATATACCTATTAAACAGATCTGCAGAACTTTTACATCTTCCAAATCTGAACCTGAGGACCCATTAAAACATTGACCTTTTCTCCTTTCCTCCAACCACTGGAGAATGTTATTCCACTCTGCCTTGATGAACTTGATCAAGACAGATACTTCATATAATTGGATTCATTTGTACCCATCCTTCTCTGACCTGCTCCTTTCGCCTAGTACAGTGTCCTAAGAATCACCACTGCTGTAGCCTTGTTACAGGGTTACACACTACATGTATTTTCTCAAGTATCTAGAATTTCCATTGCTCTGTAATGACTTCTTTCTTATACGTTTTCCTTTTTTTCACTAACATTCTTACAATTAGTGATTTGTTGTCATTTATTTGTTTGCATTTATGTTTTCAGGGAGTACTGTAAACAAAAATTTTCATTGACCTATTGACTATTACTGACAACAAAGTTAGAATTTATAAAGGTACTGCAGGCATCTGAAGTGGGGGGAGAATGGTAGCGATCTGTGCTGATTCATGTTTTACTCATTTATTAGGTGGTATTTTTATGTACCTACCTGTCAGTGTATGACACTGAAATTTATACCCCAGTAAAATCAGCAGTTATTTCATGTCATTGATCTCCAGATTTACATATGAAAAGTAGAAATATGCTTGCGTCCATGAACACCAAGAATTCATCTGAAAACTAAATTAATTCATGGGCTCTTCTCTGTCATTTTATTATCCTGATAGCATATTGACTAGTGAGGTACATAAAATAAGTGATTCACAAATATCTATTAAAGTCTTTGCCAGGAATTGTGGTGAATGACTATAATCCCAAAAAAATGGGGAGGCTGAAGCAGGAGAATCACAAGTTTAAGGCCAGCCTTGCAAGTTGAAGACCAGCTCCAATCTTGGTAAGTTAGTGAGACCCTGTCTCAAATAAAAAATAAAAATAAAAAGTGCTGGTAATATAACTCAGTGATAAAGCACCACTGAGTTCAATTCCCCGTAACCCCCCCAAAACTATATATAATACATACATATATATGTATATATGCAGATAGGAAGTAAATATCTTCCAAAGAATAAAGAACAAATCATTATATTAGTTTATAGGCCTCTGCCAATCTTTCTTAAGAATGTGGTACTTGCTGTTCCCATTGTGGGGAATATACAGCCTCAAGAGATTTGGTTGACTGGCTTCCTTTCCTTATTTAGGAATTGACTTAAATATCATCTTCTTAAAGGGCCCTTTATTGAGCAACTTATTAACATTAGACCTTCCTGCAGTACTCTTTCATACATCATCTTTTGTTTTCCTCATGAGACTCCTTCTATATGCAATTATGTTTACCATTTCTTTAGTGTTTCCCCTCTTTAGATGGTAAGCTTTATGAGAACAAGGCTTTTCTCCCATTGCTACTATATTTCTAATACCAGGCATCAACTCAATTCTTAACAAAAAATTGGTATATTAATACATGATTACTGTATACAGTATGAACCATGGCAGTTCTTCAAATGGAGAATACAAAAAATTAAAGTACAATGAAGAGTATAATTGTATATGTTTATCTACAAATATACACACAATGTGTGTATGTATGAGTGGAGAGACAGATGTGGTGTTTGTACTATTTACCTTTCCAAAAATACTTAATCTTTTGGAGTCAATGTACGGCAGTTTCAGTAAAAATCTGCAAGGATAAAGAAAAAATAAATAGTTATATCTTGAGTCCAATGTACATATGAATGAATTTATAGTGGACATTACACACAAACACAAACATAAGATTTATTGACTAGTTCCACTCATGTGGAAGGGTTATATATTTTAAAATCTTGCTTCTCAAAGTAGTGGTCTAGAAGTCTGTATCACCTGGAAGGATGTTCTACATGCAGAATCTTCAGCTGCATTTCAGGCCTGTAGATTAACATCTCTATTTTAAAAACAACTTCACTGACTTCTATGTATTGTGGTAAACAACCTATGAATTTTCTGAAGTCACTTCTTCATCCAAATGTAATAATAGTAATTAAAATTTATTTAAAGATTATAACTAACTGGGGAAATAACACACATTATGGAATATTATAAATAAATAATAGAGTGATATAATGTCACTTCCATTTTTATAATCTAAAGTAAATTCTAATTCTAGATGGGAAATATAATTATACTTTTATTATAGCCCTCAGGCGTTAGGTACTTGAAAAAAGGTACTACAGATAAATACTTAACTTGGAAAATTGCCTAGTCAATAAATTAGAAACCTCTGAGTCAGTGGGTAATGGTATGTGTAATATACCTATGTTGTCATAACTATAGCAACTACAATAGAAAAATTTGCCCTCACTTACTTCACAGCTGCTATTTGGTCCTTTACTTCTATTGAGCCCAATCTTCGATGAATCTCCTGTAAAATTTTGAGGCCCTGGAATCCACTTCCTCTGCCATCAAATCTTGCTATAATCACATTATCCGTATCAAGAAGGACAGACTCCCAGTCAATGTGGAACTTATCTGTAACCAGCTGACCTCCTGGTTCTTCATCCCTGAAAATGGCAACATATTGAATGAATGTGAGAATGATTGACAATCTGGGAAAAGTTTTAGCTTTCATGCTTACTAGTTAACAAGAGTTATGGCAAGGACCTGTATTGGCTATTAAACTTTTTGATAATTCCTGATGATAAATTTGAAAGTAAAAGAATCATTTTCCTTTGTAAAGTTTTAAATGAAAAGTTCTCTGAATGAAATAAAAATATGTCTTAAAATTGCACAGTTCAGATGAAGAAAAATGCATAGTGATTTCTATAGATATTTCTAAAGAATGATTGGCAAGTTGACAAGACATGTCTATCTTTACTGTATTTCTTCAAATGTGCTTTAGAAATGTCTTGCAGGTGGTTTGTAGGGGTTGAAGGTTCTGATAAGAGAACAGAACCAATTATGGAAACCATTTACTAATTTAACAGGAAATGTAACACCCTAAAGAATGTCAGACTCAAAAAGAAATATTGCATTCAAGTTTCCTGAGTCTCCCTCTCCATGGTGGAATTCTTATAAGAATTCAACAGTGAGAAAAATTCTTTTTTAATACTGAAGTTGAGAGCAAGGAAAGGAAGCAGAGTCACAGATGTTTGAAAAATCTGGAAGCTGGATGTAAAGAAGGACACACAAATTATAAAGCATGAGCTTTCTCTCCAGAGGAAAAATGTGGGTACAATTTTTAAATGTCAGACTAAAATGATGTTTTATTATTTCATTTTCTAGGATACAGAAAAACTAAAGCACAGATTCTCATAAAATCACACAGAATATATAGGTCCAAGTCTAGGTACAGTTCAAACAGATAGCTAGACATCTATGTGATAGATAACAAGGAACATAAAGACACCCAACTCTGAAAAAACCCCTCCATTGTTAGTGGAGTCACACAACAGAAATTCCTACCCCATTTACTCTCCAAGGGAAAGATACCAAACTCCTTCCATCATTTATGCAAATGTTTATCTAGAGGCACCAATTCACAAAGCAATCCTCATTAGCAAGCATTTGGGTTATAAAGTTTACTAAAGTAAATAACCTCTGAGGAAGAAATAGAACAGGAACTGAGCAGATAAAGGGACTATTTTGAAGCTGCAAGTTAGACAAAGGAGGAAATAGGGAAAATGGCAAGACCTTCAACAACTAAAGTATATTGAACGCTATTTAGGAACTGACTTGTGTTCCCCCCAAATTCATGTTAAATCGTTGCCCTCCGTACTTCAGAATGTGATTATATTTGGAGATAAGGTCATTAAATAGGCAAAGGTAAAATGAGACCATTAGTGTGAGCCCCGATCCAATCTGACAGCTGCCCTTAATTGACATGGAAATTTGTACACTCAAGGGACCCAAAGGATATAAATGCACAGGGAATACTGCCTTGTGAAGAGGTAGCAATGTGTGAAAAAGCCAAGAAGAGAGACTTCAGAGGAAACCAACCCTGTAGTATCTTGATCTTGAACATCCAGCCTCCAGAACTGTGGGAAGAAAATTAATTTCTCTTCTTTAAGATACCCAGTCAGAACTATTGACTTATGTCAACCCTAGCAAACTATTTCATATATCTTTTCTGATCTAAGCAAGTACTGAAAAGTCATTATTTCCTTAACCTACCAAAATTTAATTGAACTTTTAGGGGAGGAAGTTGTCTGTTACATTGCTTATTACATTTATAAATAAGAAAACATTATCTTTAAAAAACTGTAACATGGAAGTTAATTAATCAGATCTCCCTCCATTCCTTCCTAAATCTCACATTTAACTGTGATCTTCTGACTCAAATCAGGATCTACCTTGTCTTTTCACCAAATTTGCATATTTAGCCTTTTAAAACGTTTTGCATTTTATTTTATTTTATTTTTTATTGTAAACAAATGGGATACATGTTGTTTCTCTGTTTGTACATGGCGTAAAGGCATACCATTTGTGTATTCATAAATTTACATAGGGTAATGTTGTTTGATTCATTCTATTATTTTTCCCCTTCCCTCCATCCCTCCCACCCCTCTTTTCCCTCTATACAGTCCTTCCTTCCTCCATTCTTGCCCCCCTCCCTAACCCTAACTCTAACCCTAACACTAACCCCTCCCACCCCCCCATTATGTGTCATCATCCACTTATTAGCGATATCATTCTGCATTTTATTTTTTATATTAATTCTTGCAACCTTACTTTCTGATGAGAAAGTTGGGAATTAACTACTGTACATATCCGTGTGCCCTAACCTAGAATTTTAATTGCCTCATTAAGAATGAAGACTGTTTTATTTCCTTTTCCCCCGGTGATACTGATACAGTTTGTCTAGCATTTGAGAACTGGCATGAATCATTATGCATAGTACTATTTCTGCTATATGTAGGACACATTCTAAGCTTGTTGAACTAGAACTTTTCAGGAAAAATAGACTGACCTGAAGTTTAAAATGAAAAGACTTTAAAATACCTGAGTTGACATAAAGATACTGTACTTTGAAACTTTGGAATTTACTGCAAATATTATGATTCACAGAGGACAAGATACCAAAGATCAACTTCAACCTTTAATACTTAACTGTAAAAATACCAAAGTTTGAGTCTCAACCTCACTTTGAACATAGGCAAGATTCTAAAGCCTAAGACCCCATTTCTCTATCAATAATATTGTTAAAATAGTAACCTGTGTCCTTCAAAGAAATCTTTGTAGGCATTAAATGATATAATGTATTTGAAAATGCTAAATGAAATAAAATGAGTAAATCCATTAGGGGATGCATAGAACAATAAAAATTCTTTTTACTATATTATTTTGAGCTTATGTTGAGCTATTTACTTATTGTCCAAAGTAGAGTAGAAAAGGGTTTTGACTAGTCATACAGAAATTAAACTGTGTAGTATCTACAGATAAAATACAACTGCAAAGTTGAATGAGCTATTATGTCATTGGGACTACAATTTTCTAGATGGACCAATGACAACTAAAGCCTTAAAAGAAAATAAAAAGTGTAATCAACAGACCCTTTGGAATGATTAGCAGAATATTGTGAGCTTTTAAGTTAGGACTGTTCAGACTAGACTCTGGCAGCAGTACTAAGGTAGCATAAAATATTTAATTAATTTGGAAGATGTAATTTTCCAATTTACATGTGACTCACTGCATTGTTCATAGCGATTTTAGGAGTTCTCACCTAAATTTAGCCAAAATGTGAAAAATCATATATTTTATGGCAGACAAATTATTTTAAAATACATTTTAAAATACGGCATGTTTCAAAAATATAATCAGTAAATGATTACACATTTTCCAAAACAAAAATGTTCAGTTCCTGATTCATGTTTGCAACACCTAGGGATAAAAATTCAATTTCTCTCCTTTAATCTCTTGTCTAAATTGACATTTTTAACTTCAATGTTGTATTTCTAAGTTTTTAATGTCAGAATAGTGAGTTGTGTTGATATATCATGAACCAAAGATCCTGAACGCATTTCTTTAATTGATGCATAGTGTAGGTATGACTATTTCAAGAAAAGTTTAAAAGAACATGGGTTTGGTGTTAATCACTGCCATTATAAGGAACAGGCAGGCACTTGCAGGACTACAGTGGAGATTAATTGTTCACAAAGGGTAAGAAAAAAATAAGCTGAATTTGTTTTGTAAATAAAATCAAGCAAAGAGTACTCATTCAGTGAGGGAGGTACTGCAAGACATTTGGTGGCAGGAATGGTCACAGGGAATGTATTACTGATGTAATCATTCACTACAAAGTAAATGGGTAACATAACTCGTGGGCATATTGGTCATGCAGAATCACTGAGCTCCAACCGTCTTTTCTCTTTCTTTCTTTCTGTCTTTCTTTCTGTCTTTTTCTTTTTCTTTCTTCTCCTCTCTCTTTCTCTCTCTTTTGTGTATGTCTTCCTCATTTTTCTTCCACAATACTCTGTTTTTGTTTTTCCCCTCCATCTCAGAAATCTCTGGGAACCCATAGAAAGGAGATTGTTTCAAGAGGGGGGATTGTTAAGGTTGGGGATTTTAAAATTTGTTGAAATTTGCAAAAAACACAGAATAATTCATTCTATTTTAAGAAGTGGAAAGGTCACAGCAATATGAAACTTGGTTTTTTCCTAACACAAGCAGCAGAATCAAATTAAGGCAAATTTTTTTTAGAAGTTCAGGTCTTCAAGGGCAGAATTCTCATCTACTTCAATATCTGCAACACTGGGTGAGTCAGAGTGGATGTGGAGCTCACAATACAAGGACATAATAAAGTACAGAAGCACAAACAAACCACAATCCCAGAAATCTTTAAAATGACAGAACAAGACCCATTTTATGACATGAGTACATTATTTATACTAACAGTAATTTAAAGAGATCAGGTTCACAGAGTGGCATTTAAGTGAAAACAGGGTTAAAGTTATATTCAGAAGACAAAGGTCTTGGTCCTTGACTTTGCAACCAATCTGCTGAGTCACCTTGAACAATTATATGCTTTTAAAATTTTTACTCTTTGTTTCTATTATTAAATATTTGGTAAGTAGTTAAAATCACAAATAACCAGGATGGTAGTTTTTGTTGTTTCTTCTTTTTATGTGACACAGGTTTTCACTAAATTGCTCAGGTTGGTCTTAAATTTGCAGTCCTCCTGTCTCAATTTCCTGAGTAGCTGGGATTAAAGGTATGTGCCACCACACGTGGGGCTTTATTTTATTTTTTGATTGACACATATTATTTATTAAGAGCAATACATTAAAAAAAAGACTTCCTTATCAGTAAAACTTTGGTTGCAATAAATGGAAGGATAATATTTTCTAATACAAGCAATTTGCATGACTGGTCCTGTGTGTGGCAGAGTTTTAGCACTGCTCTTCTGTCAGCTGCATTATCTGTGTTCAACTGACTGGGGTAGCTGAAGGAGGAGGCATAGAAAGAATTGCTTATAGTCATATCATTTTGTGCTCTTTTTAGGTCTAAAATAGATTGACTCAGTTGCATGAATGTCCTGTGAAGAGACAGATTCATTGAGAAACAGGTATTGCAATTTTATTCTAAATAAAATGCACAAAAATTAAGTATCAAAGGAAGAGTAGAGAATGGAATGGAGATCAAGGTAGGTAGGGGAAAGAAAATGGATTCTTCAAAGAGTCACATCACACTAAATTAGAAAGAAAAATCAATTGCCAATGCTTCTGATTTTGTTATTTAGGAGAAATTTTATTTTATGGTAGCCCATGAATTTTAGGTAGGAGATTAATTTTAAATACTATATTCTTTGCTTTAAGTCTGAAATTTCGTCCATAGGGTTTTACAATAAGTGATGGTATATATACATACACATCTAAAGTAGTTTTCCTTTTTTCAAGTAATATATATGTGCATATATACACATTGACTAAAGATCTCTTGGGCCAATTCCTTTCTCATTTTATTGTCCTTCAGTTCCTTCAACTGCATGGATTTTCCTACATAAAGTATGGCAGGATGAATTTGGTGTATATTTGTTTCATCTTTTAGGAGTAACATTACATTTTTTTCCTGTCAGAGAACTCTCCTTTTAGAGATGTTACTAATATCATCTTCAAATGTCTTACCCAGGTTAATAATTTCTTGGTTGAATTCCTTTTCTTCTGAGTCATACCCAGGAAAGCATTTGAAATGATCAAGGTTGTTCGTACAGATATCCACACTCAATTTTCCAGTTCCTAAGATACTATTTTGATAATGATTATGGTGAGGTTGATCTCATAATAAATAGAAAATTAGTTTTGCTAAGTGTTTCAGCTTTTTCAGTGCTGTGATCAGAAGACCTGATAAGAACAGTTAGAGGAGGAAAAGTTTATTTTGGGGCTCACAGTTTCAGAGGCCTCAGTCCATAGATAGCTGGCTCCATTGCTCTTCAGCCAAGATGAGGCAGAACACTGGGGTGCAAGGGCATCCCAGGAGAAAGCAACTCAAAACAAGACAATCAGGAAGTAGAGACAAGTCAAGAGAGTGCACATGTGGGCTATGACAAGTAAGGCCGTGTGGGAGCTGCTGAACAAGACCTTTGGAAACAACATCATCATGTCATGTGCCCAGATGCTGGATGTGAAGCTACAGGACTCATTAGCCCAGCTAGATTTCAGTCTTGCTTTGGTCCTATCTGTTCATTCCATGCCCCAGTTTCTCTATATGGAAATGCCTTTTTATGTTGGACATATGTAAATAGCTTTTGATTTTTATAGGGGAAACATAAAAGTTACCTTGAGTCCCAGAGGAGAGTTTGGACTTGGACTTTTGGGTAATCCTGAAACTGTTAAAGATTATGGTGATTCTTAGAACTGGACAAAATGTATTTTCATTGTGAGATGAACATGATATTCTGGGGGCCATGGGTAGAATTTTATGGTTTAGAGATGAAGTCCCCAAAAGCTCATTGTAAGACAATAGAAGGAAGTTTACAGGTGAAATGATTGGGTTCTGAGAGCTGTAACCTAATCAGTGCATTAATCTTGTGATAGGGATTAACTGGGTGATAACTATAGGTAGATAGAGTGTGCCTGGAGGAGGTGGGTTGGCTATCTATGGACTGGGACCATTGAAACCATGTGCACCAATAAACTTTTCCTCCCCTAAAATCACTTTGGTCATAGCAGGGAAAAATCTGACTAATACACCCAGTATGTTCTCAAATTGTATTAATCTTTAATCACTTTTATTCACCTACTTTCATTTATAGACCCACTATTAAATCTTTTAGAAAAAATTGTTTTCATTAATGATTTAAATATTATTGGGAAGTGAGAGTATAACTATTGAAAGGGGTATGGGTGGTATGGGGATCAAATAAAGTTGAACTGACACCTGACCCAGTGACTTTAAACAAATGACTTTTCTTCCTATATTTGATTATCTTTGGCATGGAGGATGAGAGTTATGACAACAATTAAAAGAGTATAGTGTATAACAGTGATTAAACAAGACATATGTGTGTGTGTTTGTGTGTATGTATGTGTATATATGTATGTAAAGCGTGTCCATAGTAGGTGACCCAGTAGTTTTAACCGAGTTCTAGCTAATGATTTGGACCTAAACTTTTACCTTCCATTCTTCTCAGAAGATAAGCTAATCGAATCTGGCTATTTCTAGTCAAGTCTACATTGATAATTCATGTATCCATATTCAAAAACACAGTTTCTAAAGGAAAGTGACCTTCGGTCAACAAAAGTGTTCTAGATGCCCATTCCATCTGCACAAATACAAATAATTTAAAAATCTTTTTTGTGAATAAACTATTAGATAACTCTATCTAAAATAGTTGATAGGTCATGTATCAAAATCTTTGCTGATTTGACTTGCAGTTGTTTAGCAGTAACTTTGTGCATTTGAAAGAAAAAGAAGTATCTTTTGCATCTGTCTATGCTGGTCAACATAAATCCATTGAGTGACTGCCTGTCCCTTTGTAAGTCTATCACCCATGTGTTCAAGGTATCTTGTAAGTTTCTTCAGAAGTGGATTAGTGCTTTCAATTTCTTTCTTTCTTTTTTTTTAGGTTTCATTTATTTATTTATTTATTTTCTTTTTTTATTGTAAACAAATTGGATACATGTTGTTTCTCTGTTTGTACATGGAGTAAAGGCATACCATTTGTGTAATCATAAATTTACATATATTTAGAGTGTCTCTGTTCTCAGTTGTAGTTTATTTGAAAGAAAAATGTCTTTAGTATTTCTACTTCTTATACTTGGGTGGGTCAATTCACTACATTTTAGGGCAATTTAATATTGTTGTCTTTCACTGCAGAATGAACATGGAAAATTGAATGTAAGTCTTTCTTTTAATAAAAATTTTATCTCTTTAAATTAAAAAATTTTTTTGCCATGCTGAGGATTGAACCCAGGGCCTTGCACATGCTAGGCAAATGCTCTACCACTGAGTTACATCCTCTGATTTTATCTTTCTAAGAATTTTTTCTCATAGTACATTATAATTATACATAATAGTGAGATTCATTCTGACAAACTGCATACGCTCATAACATAATTTGGCCAATTTCATTCCCATTATCTCCCTATTCCCTTCTATCCTCCATCCTGCTGATCCCTTTCCTATAGTCTACATGTCTCCTTTCTATTCCCCTGTGCTCCTTTCCCTATTTTTTTCTCTCTAGCATCCATTTATAAGAGAAAAAAAATAACCAATCCTTGACTTTTTGAGTACGGCTTATTTCACTCAACATGATTTTCTATAGTTCCATTTATTTTCCTGTAACTGACAAAATTACTCTCTTTTTTATGGCTGAGTAAAACTCCACTGTGCATATATAGTACATTGTATTTATCCATTCATTTATATTTCATTTCATTTTGTTTTTGAGATAAAGTCTCACTATAATGCACAAGATGGCCTTGAACTTATAATCATCCTGATTTCATCCACCGAGTACTTGAGGTTACAAGTGTTCACTATCATGATCAGATTCAAGTTTTTAAAAATTTCTTTGAAAACAAAATATACAGTGGATTTATATTTTACAACTTTTTACAAGCAAATTTGAGAAAGTCTTTTGCATTTATAAAAACTGAATTTTTTCCATCCTCCTTCTCTTTACAACTTTCTTCTTTTTTCTTGTGCCATGATCAATTATTACCTACTGAAAGCATTCTTTTTTGCATGAAGGGAATTTGATCCTATTTTGCTCTTTCTCTTGAATAGAAGCCAAAGATCGTCTCCTTAGCCAGATGCAAAAATTGCATAACAACTCTCATGAGAGCAATGAAGAAGAGGTGGAATCCAGTTCTCTATATCCAGTTATTTACATTGCAACAGGAAGCCAAAAACTGAAAGCTTATCAGTAAAAGGTTGAAGCATTGAACAGCATGGATATTAATGAGCCAGCTCTAAAACTCAAAAATGTACTGTTATTATTATCCACACAAAATTAACCTCAGGATAAACATCTTAGATATCACATGAAAATATAAGAACGGAACCAATAGAAAAGGGCCTCAGGGACATCTCCTGGACAGAAAATGTGCAATAAAATGGGAGGAAGCTTCAATCTCTTAATCATCTCTGCTGTCAAAGTCTTACTACATTAATTCTTATCCTTGGCCAGTTCCTATTTGCGACAATTTCTAATGGAGTAGGTGAGGATGTAGAAAGAAAAGGGGGTAGGAATATTTTTTCTTTGGGAACAGTTATATCACCATGGACCTAGAATAGCATTTGCTCAATTCCCTTGCATTTAGAGAGGGTCACACCCAAGTCACAGTTAAATGACATCTTTGCATATCTTATAAACAGACCAAGGACAGAGAAATCTATCCTCTTCTTCATGTGTATATAACTCATGTAAATCTCTTATGAGAAGGTTTGCTTTAGAAATGACAGTGAAAAATATTCTAGTGCTGACTTAATGTGGAAATATTTTAGATAAAAATAGAACAAAGTAGCTAAACAAAAGAACCACATAACAATCTTCACAACAAACTGAGGTTTTTCCATTTCCTCAAGGAAAGGAGATCTGTAATACATAGTGTATATGTAGAGATTGAAATGGACTTGTAATATTGGAGTGGATGCTAATTACACACAAACTTTGAATTTCCATTTTGGCCTAAGTAGGGCAGAATGAAAACCTTCAGTAATGTATGGTGTACATATTTTTTTTAAATATTTTTTCCTAATTCTTTAGCTGTAGTCTAGATATTTATTTATCAATAAAAATGTGACTATATAAAGACATTTCAATATTAACTTACATTGTTCTGTTAATTGAATAATAACAATAATAATAAAACAACTATAGCACTATAAACAGGTACTAGTAGTAGAACCATTTTACAATTTAATAAACTAGGATTAAAAAAACTATAAATCATAAATAAATAACTCCATCTTTTTAACACAATTATAAGACTGAAACTCAGGAAAATATTCATTTAGGATCTCTAGCATATAAATGATTATGTTGCCAAAGAAAAAAAAATTGGAATTATTATTTTTATTATTAGAGTTATTATTCTTAGTAGAAATTGAAATTATCCAGAATAGGATTTAGATGTTGAACAACCATTACTTATTTGCTGAGTTCTAATTCTAGTCTTTTTGATTCTATGCTACATCTTTTGAATGCCTTTTTCTTCTATAATTATTTATGGAAAAACTAATAAAAGTCTTCAAATGTACCTTCCTGTCAAGTTTTCATCTCTTAGAATATTCCCACATGTAGCACATTACCCTCCACTTCTAATCCTAAAGTATCCTTACCCATAAAATGGGAACTCTAATCTCTGTAAAAACTCTGTTTCACATTTTAAATAGCAGTAAGAAATTCATGGGGACATTAAGATGCATTATCTATGGTGTGAAAGAACAAGGTTAAAATGTTTGAGGAAAAAAAAATGAAATGATCACCTTCTACCTTCCATTACTTAGATTAAATGCCAGTGTCTTTTCTCCTCTTAATAATTCCCAGCATATTAAATATGGGTACATTTTACATCCATTAAAGAGGAAGATTAACAAAAGTGAGAAACTTAAAATTTAAGCTTTGAATTCCATTACGTAGTAAGGTAATAATTGCTCTTTGAAATAAATATTAGCACTCTTGTCCATATCAGACAGTATATGTGTTATTTTTGCATGAAACTGAACACAAAAATGAATGAACATTTAGTATGAAAAAAATGAAGGATCACATAATGTTAGAGGTTTTTGGAATATCTGTCTCTACCATTGGGAAACAAAACAAATTTACCTCTGGCCATCTGATTTGTTCAAAGTCTAGGAATCTACAAAACAAATAAAGAGTGTAAAGACTTCCCATTAAGTGAACATTTTGTTTAGAATTCAGAATTTTATCAAACAGTCTGGACTGAAAATTTGATTTCTCACATATAATATTCAGGAACTTAGTTATTTTCCAAGATAAGAATTTTACACCAAAGCACTAACATGATGCACATGGAAAATGTTACATTCCAGAGATTATTGTAAACTGTGAAGTGGGAAGAAGACCAAAAGGACACTAAAATTTGTCTGTATAGACGACTCTTCTGAGTCAGGTTAGTGTTCCCTTTGATAATGTGCCAATAATAATGCAGTGAACTGTGTAGGCAGACAGTAATGGTTTAGGATCCAAAAATAAATAAAATTTCAGGTCAAGCCATGTGTGGTGGCGCATACCTGTAATCCCAGCAGCTGGGGAAGCTGAAGCAGGAGGATCACAAGTTCAAAGCCAGCCTCAGCAAAGGCAAGGCACTAAGCAACTCATTGAGACCCTGTCTCTAAATAAAATACAAAATAGGACTTGGGGATGTGGGTCAGTGGTTAAGTGCCCCTGAGTTCAATTCCTGGTACCCGCCACCCAAAAAAAAAATCTTCTCAGTTCAAACCTTAGTTTTGCTTTGCTTGTGATTTCAGGAATAAGATACATGATATATTTTATTCACAGTATCCTTGTATTAAAACTGGGACAAAATATTTATCTCACATGATATCTCTAAGTATTTAAAAGGGTCAATGCATTCTTATCAAAAAGATCAAAAAGGACTCTTACACAATAAACAGTCATTAATATCTATTACTAATTGTTACTATTTAAAGGAGAAAAGTTGAATGATCTAATTGCAAAGACACAGTGTGAAGACATGTGAAAATTAATACATATTTATTCTTATCCACAAAGACCCTAAGATGGGAAATTAACCTCTCATTTTACTGAACAGGAAACTAAGCCACAAAGAAGTTGACTTGTGTAGAGGCTAAATTTAGACACATTATAAACTCTGCAGTCATTTGCTTCTTTCTCTTTTCCCAACTCATTTCATTCTTGATGAATACTCAGGTTGATGGATTTATTTACTTTCCTGTTCATGTACCCATGCATTCATTCTATTGATATTTACTGAATACAAATAATGCTTCAATTCTTGTTCCAATTCCAATTTCAGTCCTTTCCATTAAGGACTTTTGAGTTTAACAGAAGAGACAGCAAAGGAGTTATTAATATCTGTTTTGGTTACATGTTTACACTAGATTTGTATATAGAATTTTCTGGAAATGTATGTGAAAGAAGTAGTAGAATTTTTCCAGCATGGCAAGGAAATTGAGTGTACTGCTAACTGTATAAACATATAGAGGAAGAATCTAGAAGATGGTGCTTCCCAAGTGAAGATTTCTCTTTCAGGTAGGAGCTGGTTGGTGTGAGAGCTACATTTTCAGATAGGAATTTCAACAAGTTTGCCCTGAAGGTGCAATTTAAAAGCACCTAAGAGAGGTCACAGTAGCAAACCAAAGGAAGTCATCCCACTAAGATGTCTGGCTCTTGTGGGGTTTGAAGATGAACTCTCAGGAAACACCAGTGAATCAAGGCAAGAATCAATGGTCCCATGAGCTGGATGATAATCACAATCCTAAACAATCTTTCACATATTAAGGACATGAAAAATACATATGAAAAAAACAGTGAAAATGTGTTTTCAACTGCTGGATATGAATGGCTGGATAATTTCACTCACTATGAATGAAACAATAAATTTTATCATGCTCTTTAACACAAAAATTATACAGAAAACAGCTCAAAACCAGCTCACTTGTATCAAGATGACCAAAATACAGGTCTCTGATGTGTAAATCTTTGATTGAATGATGACAATACTTAGATGAAAATGAATAATGCTCTCCAGTTAGAATTTCTTTGTGAGAAAATAATGAGAATGACCATACACATAAATTTCTTGAATTTTATCCATATTCACTCAATACATATTTGTAGAGTGACTCTTCTTAAGAGCTAGTTGCAAGCATTGCCTAATATATGGAATGCATAAATTAAAAGACTTAAAAATCTTCATTTTCTTAAGATATTTAAATATTTCTTTAACTACAAGTTATTTCCCTAAGTACTCACTTCAAAAGTATGGATCTTGCTGCAGAAACTTTGGTTAAAAATCTAGTGGGAGTCAGGAATTCCCTAAAGAACATCTACAAATATTCTGATAAAAATTAAAGTTGAACAGTGTTATACTACAAATTTGTCTCAAGATCATGAAGGGGGCTTGCAGAAGGCTGTTGATGTAGGAGGAGGAAAACACTAGGGATCATGATAGGATACAGATGGAGTACGAAGTATAGTGGAAGAAAGTTTTGGGAATGTTAGTCCTGAAGGATGACCAGGGGTTCCCTGGGATTTAAGGAGAGGAAAAAAGTCAGGGAAGCACCATAGATCATATTGCTTCTGGAAATTCATATAACTTGTTGAACATTCACTGTCCCCTTGGTTTAGACCTTTATCCAGTATGGAAGGTATGGGCAGATGTGAAAGAGCAGACAATGGGATGAGATGATGGGCCCTTGGCACCACACTAAACTTCACAGTACAACTCTCTGGATTGTTTCTACCAAGGCCGAGGCTTTTTAGATTCATCTTTATGTATTTATCACCTAAGCATCAGCAATGGTCCTATATTGCTCACATTACTTTCAGTCCTGCACTATTACAGAATTACAGAAGGTTCCTCTGTGTATGCTGGCATTGTGAAAATATACCGAACAGGTCTAAAAACTATGCCTGCAATCTTTTAATCACTCCATAGCCATTAATACAGCTTCTTCCACATAGAACAACATGGTATACATATGTTGTACTACATTTCATATACATGAGTAGGAAACAAATAATGTAAAGAAAACAGACATGAAGTTATACATGTTGAAAGTGACAGAATATAGAATTAAATACAGATGACTGGGTCTTAAAGGACTCACTATAGAGTTACACAGAAAGACTAGAGAAAGACAAGCATTTGGAGGGAGATGAGGGACAGGAGTGGGGTATAGGCAGGGAAAGGGCATCATGACTACATAGAGGCCACAGTAAATCCAAGCCATCAGGGTCCATCTGTGGTGGCAATGCTTCTTAGATTTTCTATTACAGAAAAAATATTCTGTCCCCATTAATTCACTTATCCTTTCAATAACATAAATTAGGTTAGGGTAGAGAACACATGACCAAGAGAAGTTCTCAGAAGGCAGTTTCTTCTGAGGTCCCATAATGAAGATTTAGCCATAAGGTTGTTTCCAAATGGCCAGAGGCCATTTTTTTCAAGGCCAATTTTTTCTTTCATTCAGGTACATGATTCTTCAACTCCTGACTTCTCCATAGAACTTCCTAGATGTGAACCCACCTCCACAGATCAAGAAATGGTTCATAATTTGCTGAGTATCAGATACAGTGCATAGAATAGCAATAAAGCAGTCACATCTAAAACACTAAATCAGCTCATAGACTCATTAAATAGTGGCCACTCTATGTATTGCTCAGCAATGTCTAATTGCTCATTTATGAAATAGTATTACAATTCTTACTATTTTTAGATTGTGAAGTCAATTTGTTACTGAGAACTGGGTTTAATTATAAAAGAAAAATATGCCTTTAAATTATGAATAGTTTAAAATGGTCTTAAAAATACTTTATACTTAAGTCATTGTGGCCCACATTATATTTCCAAGTACAAATATTTTAGAAATGAACATGATATTTAAAAGAATAGAACATATTATAAATATAAATTTTTAAAAAATCCTTAGTTTGGTGTTGGTGCCATCTTCAGCATAACTCCTGAGAATTTACTTCTGAAAACTAAGGAGTCTGAATAAAGTGAATTAATATTTAATGTGAACAGGATTTAAAAATAGAAATAACTTGACATGATTTAGCATTCCCTCTTTCCCTCCCTCCCTTTCTTACTTTTTTCCCTTCATCAACCAAAAATGCAGCAAAGTAAATTCTGTGGTCTGACTATACCACTTTAAATGCTTCAGTAATATCTACACATTAAATAATTTTATGAATACTAAATCACACATTAAATATTTATATTGATAAAATTAAATACTCAAAAATACTACTATCCATGATAATAATTATGACTATGCTTACAATTTATTATACACTCCTCCAAGTGTTTATGTTCCACCAAACACTAAACCAATATATATTTTATACTAACATTTTGCATATTAAAGTCTATATATGAATATAAAATACCACAGTATTAGCTTCAATTAATTTATAAGGAAGCAGAAACTTAGAAAAATTAAGTAGTGAGTTGGTAAATCTTACAGCTCCAATTTGAACTGAGTTTTGGCTGGCTCTAAAATCAAACTTTTTATAATTCTGCTTCTAAAAATGATGCAAGTCTCCTTTTTCAGTGAGGCAAATATTTAAATTGGTTCCTTGTACAGGTTCTTACTTTCCTCTTACGTCAGAAATATCAACAAGACCAAAGCACAAGCCTAATGATAAGACAAGCCAGTTAGTTTCTCAAAGAAAACTGAAATAATCTGTAACCCTGGTCTGTTTTCCCATGTGTGGCAGGGATCTATAGCAGGTGGATATGGACTTGGTTATATTTGCCTTCGCAGTCACACAAATGACAGCTACCCAAGTAAACTACGCATATAGGGCTTCTGTTTTTTACTGAAGCATAAACAATATACAATCTTTAGATCCCTTTATTTTAAAAACAATTAAAATACTTACATTATTAATAGAAGAGCATACTGGTTTCGATCCATAAAGTCTTTGGGAAAGGACAATTGTAAAGGAAGTTCTTTTAAAGAAAGAAAAAAATATTAAAGTTGGAGAGTCACTCACATGTAAAATTATAAGATGCAGAGAAAATTGTTTTTGAATAATAGCGCATGTACAAAACTTTACCATAATCGTCGATATGAAGTATTTTTATCTCTGACTTTACTATCTTCTTCTTCTGGATAGCTTCCTTCAGCATAGAATTGCTTTCCAATATAAAATATTCTATAAACCAAAAATGACAGTATAAATAGCTAACTCCTGTGCATTAATTGGAATCAGTACAATACCACACAAAAATCACCCAGTTGTTACCATTCAGCAGTCATTGTGCTAGGCACTGGCTAAGCTCTCACAATTTGTCTCCTAAATTACTACAACAATTTTCTAACTGAACTTCCTTACCCCTGTGAAATTTTCTTCATTTACACCTATATGCCAAAATTAGCACTACATTTTCAAAATGAAAATCTAATCATAATACTACTCTGCTTAAGAATCTTGAAAGACATACAGAATTATCCAACATTAAATGGGGTGAAATTTGAAATGTCTGAATATCAATACAAAAACTCAGGATGAGAACAAAATTAATCAATAAAAACCATACAGAAATGACACAGATGATGTATTTCCCAGATAAGGACATTAAAACAGATTAAAACTATAGTCTAGCTGTTCAATAAGAGAGAAAAAAAGCATGAACATGTAAGATATTCCTAAAAAGAAAAACTGCAGAATATGAAATACATGAAATTTATAGTCTAAAATAAAAAATATACTGGGTGGAATTAATATTAGATTCTGTAGTAAAGATCAATGAACTTTACAGCAATAGCAAATATTGAAAATTAAGCAACAACAAAAAATTCAAACTGACAAAACATAAAGGGGATGTTAGTAACTTGCTGAAATTTTGGTTTATATCGCATTAAACATATAGGTCTATTTGGGGAGATATTGCATATTAAAATATATAAGTGTGTATAAGTCTATATTCATTTGAGTCTTTAATATCTCCCAGACATGTTATATAGTTTCTATTTTAGGGGACTTATATGTTTTCATTAGATTTATTACTAGAAATTTTAAATTTCTGATGTTATTTTAAAAAAATATTTTAGACGATCTTTTGATTTTTATTGCATTTTATAAAATGATCGCATTTTGTATATCGATCTATACTATAACCATTATAAATGCAATTATTTCTAATAGTTTATTTTGCTATTACATAGTTTTTGTTTGATTGGTAACAAGTATGTCTTCTGCAAATGGTGACACTTTCACTACTTGTATGTCTTTCTTACTACTGTTCTGGCTACATCCTCTACATGCTGTACGGAAAGGGTTGGAGCAGGCAATCGTGACTTCCCCACACCTGGAGGGAAAGCCTCAGTCTTTCACCATGAAGAATGGCATCAGCTATTCTGGAGGCTAAGGCAAGAATATCATGAGTTTGAGCCCAGCCTGGGCAATATAGGGAGACTGTTTCAAAATAAAATCAACTAAAAAATAGAAGAATACTGCCAGCTGTTGAACTTTTGTAGAAATCATTCATCAAATTAAGTAATTTTTGTTTTTATATGGCTGAGTAATTATTAATTACTATTAATGTATTATTATAGTTTATCAAATGCTTTTTCTAAATCATTTGCATTGTCGGTATATTATGGTGAATACACTGATACATGTTGAAGGCTACAGCAATATGAATTCCTGTGTAAACTTCATATAATCATAATGTATTATCCTCTCTGAAAATTGCTAGGTTTGACTTGCTTGTATTTAGTTAAGGAGTAACACATTTAAATTTACGAAAATTTTATTTATCCATATAATGGGTGACCTTATATTTTCTGAAAAATTTTGTGCAAGCTTGTTGCTAATTTATTGAATGTTTCATAGAATGCACCAGTGAAATTATCTGGAACTGGAGTTTCATTTCTGAAAAGAATGTTAATCGGAAATTTAAAAAATTTAGTAAATAATAGTATGCTTATGTATTATGTTACTTCTCAAGTGAATGTTTACCAGTCTATGTCTTTTAAGGAATCCATCCATTTTATCTAAGATATCAGATCTACTGGTATAAAATTTCTTATTATATTCCTTTATTATAATTCTAAGTGTCTGTAGAATGTGAATTACCATCACCTATTCTATTAGTGAAAATGGTAATGACACTGTACTTGTTCTCTATTTCCTTACATATCTCTTTAGAATTTTATCAATTTTATTGATCCTGTCATGGAAGTACATTTTTCTCTATTGCTAGTCTATTTTCAATTCACTCATTTATTTCTACCCATATTTCTTCTTTCAACTTGAGAATGTTTAAAAATTTATTTATTTTTGTTTGGGGGTTGCTGGGGATTGAACTCAGGGCCTCACACATGCTAGGCAATGCTCTACCACTGAAATATATGTTCCATGCTTACTTCAACTTTGTTTTCAATTAATTTTATTTAATGAATTATGGTTTCTTGATTGATTGATTGATACTGGGAATTAAACTCACAGGAGCTACATACCCAGACCTTTGTAGTTTTTAAGACAGGGTCTCACTAAGTTCCTCAGTGTTGGTCTTGCTAAATTGCTCAGGCTGACCTAGAACTGGCAATCCTGCCCAAGAGCTGGGATAACAGGTATGTGCCACTGCACTTGGCTATTTCTGGTTTCATAAGATAGAAACTCAAATCACTGATTTTTAAACTGTTTCCTTTTATAGAAAATAAACATACAGAGCCCTACATAGTCAAAACTGTAGCTCTCTCTAAATTTGAATTTATTGTATTATCATATTTATTTGGTTCAAAATATTTTCTAATGATTTTCAACTTCATTGATCCAAGAGTTACTCAGAAGTGCAATTCTGATAGTAATACATTCTTGTTTTCTTTTCTTCTTTAAAATTGATTTTGTCTTTACTTTTGAGGTATTTATTTGAAGTTTGTTTATCTAGGTTGAGCATTTTGGTTTAATTTGGCTTTCTATCAGTGTTTTAAGTATTTAGTTCTATTGCCTTTTTGCTTGCTTTTTTTCTGCTGAAATATATAGTTATTCTTTGTTAGTCTGTATGAAATGGGCAGATATCATATGCTCTTTTGTTTTTGGTGATTTGAGATGTTTTTTTTCATCACTGAAATTCCACAGTTTCCATAATGGTTTTATTGTTTTATACTTTGATGTGGTTTTATTGAGAGGTATCATGCTTATTTTTTATGTTCAATTTTTATTTTTCATGAGATTTTGAAAATTATTGACTATTATTTCATCAAGTATTTTTATTAGCCACACCTACTCTATGACTCCAATTAAAACTATGAAAGATGAAGATATTAGCCTGTGATTAATTGTAATTTGGTTGATTTCTTTCATTCTTTTGCTCTCTTCCCTAGAAAGTTTTTAGATTTCTCAAGTTTACCTCTTTCATTTAGTGCTGTTTGTTATGCTTTTAGTATGCTCTAATAAAGCTTTTATTTAAGACATTTTAAATTTATAAAGTTCCATTACAAAAATACATTCTATTTATTTTCCTAGTTTTCACTTTTAATATATATTAATAGTCTATCATATTTGTGAGTGGGTTTATCATCTCTATCATTTCTAAATCTGAATCTGAATATTCACTAATATTTCTATTAATTCTGAGTTATATTTTTTAATTCTTTCACATACCCCCAAATTTTTATTGGACACTGACCATTGGAATATTTACATTTTTGAATTTTAAATTGCACTGTAATTTTTATAAAAATTGTTGGGCTTGCCTGGTGTGGTGGTACATGCCTGAAATTGCAGCAGCTTGAAAGGCTGAGGCAGGAGGGTTGCAAGTTCAAAGCCAGCCTCAGCAAAAGAGAGGCACTAAGCAACTCAGTCACACCCTGTCACTAAATAAAATATAAAATAGAGCTGGGGATGTGGTTCGGTGACTGAGTGCCCCTGAGTTTTATCCCCAGTACTCCCCTTCCCTCCCAAAAATTGTTGGGCTTTATCTGGCAGATGTTTATTTGTAGGTCGGCTTGATCATTTCAAGATTTTAAGATACCCTTTAGTGTAGGTTTGAATGACCCTTTTTGTATGATTATTTTAATTCTACTAAAATGCATGGCTGTTCTGGGATGTGCCCTAAATACCCTGGTGTTCCAGCTGATGAGAAAAGGAACAAGTCCAGCACTGTGTGAGCTCTGGCTTTGCTTAGGTCACTAAGTGTCTTGCAGCACATCCTCAAATGAGTATTTCAGAAAGTCTCCAGGTATGCAGCTGTCTGCTGATACTTGGGGTTCTCTTTCCATGAACCTTCCTCTTTTCTAAGGTCAGCCCACCTTTCTAATATTCCTTAAGCTTCAACCCTTCTGAAAAAAAATTCTGTCTCTTCAACTCAAAGGTATCCATGGCTATGCCTGGATTATTCCTTTCTGCTCTGTAGTTCAGAAAATATTTCCAACCTTAAAGCCAATGGATTTATGACACTAATTTATTTCTTTCCTTCCTTCAGGGATTGGAGACCCTTGCTGACTAATATCCAACAGCATAGAATAATAGTTGTTTCATATATTTTATTCAGTTTTCTTTGATAATTTTTTTTTTCTTTCTTGGTAGAGGTAGGTGGCCTGGTTAAGTTTGCATTATCTGATAACCAGAATAAGAGCATTTTAATGATGTTAAAGATTTGTAATTGAGTCATTATGGTTAAATGTGAATTCCTAAGAATGAAATGCAAGATGTACAATCTGGCTTCAGTCTACTCATGTAGCCTCATAACCTTTCATTGTTTTCTGAACTGTTTTGTTTTAGCCACGCTGAACAAATTTTTCTTGCAAATGAGAATAATTTCATAACTTCTCATTTCTGTGCGTGCAGGTTTCTTCCTCTTGAAATGCCTGTCCACTGACTTCTTTCCATTAACTGCATCTGTTTATCACAATATGATAATCATTTCATTCCGTGTCACTCTCATTGGACTGTGACTTCTACATCAGGCAAAGCCAACTACATCTGTGTAAATAAATGTCTTCCTCTCTAAGTTGAGAAGATTGAATGTTCCTCAAAGTGTCTTACATTTCTAAAATGTGAAAGAAAAACCCCAGATTATTTAAACACTTGCAAATTTTCAAGGAAGCTATCACACAGTTGATCTTAAATATTTAAAAATATAAATTCTTAAAATTTGTATTATTTTTCAAGGATTTACCATTAATAATATAAGCACTAGTTGTAAAATACACTTAAGTATTAGAGTAAAAATAATCCTTTTAAAATGTAGAAGTAAATCTCACTTGATATTTTTAACTATAAAGGTAGGCAATTTATCTATTAAATGTTTACTTTTATACTTCTCACAAGTCATTCTAATTTAAGAAATTCTTAATAAATGTATAATGTCTTATTGTCTTAATAAATAATTAAATAATCAAATAGATACCTCTAGAGGCACCAAGGTAAGAGTAATATGCTAGGAATTTCCTACTGTTTTTTATAAAATGCAAATGGGGAGAAACCCAATTATATATAAACTAAACTAATTATATGATTATGGCTATAGTTAGAAAGTTTTACTTTCAAATTGAACACCATTAGTTTACTCATGAAATAAATATTCAGCATAGCTACAGAGAAATAAATTCTAGGTAAGACAAATAAATATAAAGATTAAAACCATATTCAAAATATGAAGAATACACAGCATTCTTTTCATGAGAAATTCAAAAAGTACACTTAATACACATTTTTTATTAAAACATCATAAATAGGAGATAATGTCAGTGTATTATTTTAGATACAAAGTTAAGGAAGCAAAGAGAAGACAATGAGCACAGAAAACTGAGAAGGAGATGAAAATAGGAAAGATAAGAAAGAGGCAGTATAAGAGGGATGAGGAAAAAAGATGGAATCAAAAAGAAGAAAAGGAATAGAAGCTCAAAAGAAAGAGAAAAAGAAAGAATACATGAAGGTAGAGAAGGAGAAGGCTGAAATTTCAAAGGACAAAATGGAACAGCAGTGCTGTGTTCTGAATATGTCCTCCAGATTCATCCAGGAGATGAATCATCAGAGCCATATGTCCCCAGTGTCAGGAGGATGGAAACTTAATCTGACTTTGCTGTTTGTGAGGGAACCCCCACGAATGAATGTGTGTAACTTTATAAGCAGAGGGAGAGAAATGCATCAACACATACATACATACATGTGTTCTCTGACTCTGTCATGAGATGCTTTGTGCCACCTTGGGACTCTGACAGCAAGAACACTATCACCAGAAGCTGAATCAATAGGGTCTACCTGATATTGACCAGGGAATCTCCAAAACTGCAAGCCAATATAAACCTCTCTTTTTCTTTATAAAGTTAGCCTGCCTTAATTATTCTGCTGCAGTAATGAAAAGTACACTAATACAGAAAGCAGTACAAGACATAGGACTTTTGAAATATTAACTAAGTAAAATTCCACATATTTATCCCATGTCTTCAGTCACTGAGTATTTTATTGAAGGATTTATTTTTCAGTATAAAAGTTATATGTTCATTGTAGAACATTAAGAAAACACTAAAGAACAGCAACATAATCATTTGGAAGGCTGCCAGACAAATGTAAGAACTTTTAATATTTGCAAGTATTATCTTCTTGCATTTTTATGTACACTTTCAAATAGTTTTTTGAAGCAGCATAAAACTTTTGATTCCTAAATCACTTAAAAATATAGCTTAAATGCTTTTTAAAAATTAGTGTTTACAAATATATTTTTATCTTAATCCTGTTAGGAAAGTGATAGCATTCAATCGTTAGAATAATTTCTTAAGATTTTTAATAAAGGGACTTTTTAAACAGAAGTATGGATATTGAGGTAGGAGGAACCTGAGGGATAGTACAGTGCTGGGATGTAGCTCAGTGGTACAGCACTTGTCTAGCATGAGGAGGTCCTGGGCTCAATCTCCAGTACCAATAAAGAAAAAGGGGGATAGGGATAGTATAGTAACCCAAAGCTGATGAGAGTGGGTAGGCCTGATGGTCAGGAGAGAGTAGTTTATTAGAACCTCCATGCAGATGGTTGTGCAAGGGATCCATATTGAGGGGTCAATAAAGTTAGCCAAAGCTTACAGTCAACCTGTGAGGACTCTATAGGAACAGGACTGATGGAAAGATAACTTCAAGTCACTTGTTTCCTCTCCCCAGTTGCCTACCTTGTTCCTATCCACTGAATCCGATGGTCAACCACAGGCAACAGAACCAAAGTTATTTACACAAGCTACTTCAGAGCCAGAGGACATTGGGGAATGGAGAGTTAAACATGATTCTGGAAGGGTAGATGGTAACCATCCAGGGGAATGAGTAATATTACATTAAAATTCCCTATGAAGTCCTATTTTTTTCTGTTACTTATAATATTTTTATTATCAATAACTTTGTTAAAATAATTTGATTTAGAAAATTATTTTCTCAACCAAACCACCAAAAATAAATAAAAAGGATACAAAATATCAAAAGCTTACGATGAGTTTTTTCCAAAATGGTGGTTGCAATTGGTATTTCTGCCAGCAAGTTAGGAGAAATTATTTATATCCTTATCATTAAAGTAAAAATTGTGTACTATAAGTTTGTTAGGAAAACTTACATGGCATTTTTCATTTCTTTGACAACTATTGGGTTAAAATGTTTTTAATGCTTGCTAAATATTTTAATATTTCCTTCACAAGTTTCTGTTCATGACTTTTTTTCTGTGGCTCAAAAATGAGTTAATACTGATTCATTGATGCATTTACTTTCATCAACTAAAAGACAGACTTACTGAATATAAATTTTATCAACATAAGTAATTGTTCTTTGAAAAGTGAACACCTGACCACTGTTTATAGCCATTTAAAATTTTTTTTTCTTGATCATGAGATAATTAGATTTGGCATCTAACTGGGAAGATCAGAAAGACTTCCCTTAAACAAAAATGTTTCATCATTTGCAACAGACATACTTTGTAACTTGCAGAAAAATGTTTCATAATTTGCAGCAATGTTATTATAAAAACATTGTCTTGTTACAGTAGAATAAAATTAAATTAAAATCAGATGGGGAATCTCCTTTTAATTCATCCTCTGTTAAAGGCAGAATATACAATGAAATACAAATAACTGTCATTTATTAAGTGTGGCCTGCATGTTATGAATGTATTTCATCCTTACTGCAAACTCATTTGCTTATTTCCCTAAGAAGAAATTGATCCTTTGAGGCATTAACTAACTTGTATCAGTTCCCACAAGAAGTATATTATGGACTCATATCATATAATAATTTCTCTAAGAATTCATGTCATTCACTCTTCCTTGTATTTCATCAAACATGCCATCTTTATTATCATAACTTTTGCTGTCACTGTTAGTATTGAACAGATTGAGTTTGCTTACTATAATCTTTTTAAGATGTATACTGAGGACAGGGATAAAGGAATAAACAAACACTAAAATATATGCTAAGCTATCTTCAGGCCAGATAAAAACAACAGGAATAACAATAACAAAAACTACAACACAAATTTGAAATATGTCTTTGTCCAGGGCAGGCGGTAAGCCTGCATATGGTAGTATTGAAGTATGAAATATTGTAAATAAGTAGAGTATTGGTAGTATTGACATGTATAAATGGTGCCTCTTTTCTCAAAATAATATTTATCATTCAACTTTCCACTTTTATATCTGTGTCCCTTCTAGCTGACAACATCTGAGACTCCTACTTCAATAAAAGTTATGTGATACACTACAAAAACACGATAGAAAAAGTTACCATTGTACTATAGTAATTACAAACCCTAACTTGAAGTTGAACTGCTTTATTTGATTCCTGGCCCCGCCATTTATAAGTTTGACTTTGGCCAAGTTATTTAACCTCTCTGTGACTCAGCTTCCTCATCTGTAAAAAAGAGATAATAAAACTTCCTATCTCAGGGAAGTTCTAAGGATTAAAAGATTCAACAGAATGAGCCTCATTTAGATAATAGTAGTTTATGCTTAATCATTGGAGCATAAGAGCATTGATTAAATAAATCTAAAAAGAAAAAGAGAAAAGGAAGCAAAGATGAAAGAAAGACATAACACAGGAAGGAAGGAAGCAATCTGGATATTCATTCCTAAAATTAGCTCAAGAATACATTTATTTATCCACTCTATAGCAAGTACATAAACACAGTATTGTCCTTGCCTTGGTTACATTGCTTGATAATGTATATATCCTTTTAAAACTAAAGCCGAATAAGTATAAAATGAACAAATGTGAGTATATTAAACCAGAAGATACAGATATCTTTAAGAGAGTATAAAATTTATAAAATAATATGTGTTTCATAATTATTCCAAATGTCCATATAAGGCATTGTTCTGGAGGGACCTGAAGTCCACAAAAGAATGACCCAGAGCATGAAAGGTTCAGATGGTTGAAATGCACCGGCCTCATTCTTCATTCCTCATTCCTCATGGTAGGTAGATGGTAAGTGTCTCATTTCAGGCAGCTAAGATCCAATCCCAGCTATAAGATAACTCAAACCAATTGATTTATTTTCATTCTTCAGCTTTCCCCATGCTGGGTTTGAAGAAAGTCCTATATGACATCCTGAATAGCAATATAATGTCTAATGTCAATGCCAGTCAGAACTGTTCTAAAGCGAATTCATGTGTACTCACTTGCTGGGTTGTCAGTGCTATGCAGGCTCACCAATGGGACTCTTGGACCTGGATTTTAAAAATACATGTATAAATATTTTTAAAGACATCTAAGTAATACGTATTGGAATGCTTACATGGGAGGGTCTATTATTCCAAATGGAAGCATCTCATGGTTAAAATATAATGAAACAGAGACATATAAATATATTTAATTGTGCTTGATGGGCATTTTGTTCAGAAAATTAAGAACATGAGGGAAAAGTACTATTTCCACAAATTGTGCTAAGATCCCGATCTCCCCAAATGCCCTTTACTTCTTTGATGTTAGCTAGTCCTATGTGCTTTACTCTTCCATTTTTAGACTTTATATAATAATCACTGATGTTCAGGAAGTTGATGACATTTTCATCCATCATCTGATGCAAAAGATATTGTATTTGCAGTCAGTCAAGAAAGAAAGAATGCATTTGAACTTGAAATTTTTACATACAACAGAATGAAAAAGGGGGCTAATCATATATTCATTTAAAAATATATTAACCAAAATCTCAGATATTTGAAATGTATCAGTTAAGTTTTTACCATGTTATCTTGAAACCTCCCTTTCTTAAAGGAACAAAAGAGTCAATGTTGGTATATTCCTTCCTCTGTCTTAAAAAAAAGAATAGTTTAATGTTCAGACTGAAGCAGGAACACTCATTTCATCGCATTATAAGAGGGCACATGGATTCCAACTTCTCTCCAGAAAACAGAGCATCAGATTGAAGAGTAAGTTATTCCTAAGAACATTCTAGAGAGACTGTATAACCATGGAAGACTACACGGTATTCTCCAAAGACAGAAGTAATAGGGGTGATGGGATTGCTCACAATCAAAGAAAGCTGAAGCAGAGAAATTTCATTTTCCATAGATCCAAAATGCCATAACAGAAAACAATAGCTGAGTTAGCTAATCACTATGGCATGGTCTTGCCAATATGAATGTATATTCACCTTTTTAAAATGCCACATGTTCATGTAGCCTTTATCAATTATGTATGCATGAGGTCTCACTCCTAATTTCTATTTCTAAATGAAATATATAAGTAAAATTTGTATCTCTAATGTGTAACAATTAAATTTATTGATGGTATTAATAGATAACTGATGAAATATAATCAGAAATCCTGTTACCTTACCTTCACAGAATAATAAAAAATGTTGATTCAAGGGACTAAAACTGGCATCAAAATATGTACATTGTTCCTTCATAAAATTACATGAAATACATTGACGATTTAATAATCCTTCTGTAGAAGCACTGGGGAAAGAAAATGAAAGTCAGAAGTTACTTAAATCTGTACATCACATTTAAATATAGTGTAACTTAAAGAGAAAAACTGTAACGGTGCTTGCATAGAAGCTCCTTATAAATTATGACTCACCATACACATACAAAATGAATTTCCTTTATTAATGTTCAGACACACACATTTTTCTTCTCTGTAATAAAATTAAAATTATGTATGCCTGTATGTATGTAATATGTATTTATATATGGCTATAAAGAAACTGATTTCCATAGGACTCAATGTAACTTATTTGCATTTTCTTTGCAGATATTTCTGTATAAACTTTAAAAAGAATTTGGCCACAGATAGCAAGAGATAAAGTAATCATCAATAAATGTCAGTCAAAAGGATAAATAAATATTTCCACAAGTCACACAAAGTCAAGCTCATGATTTTCTAAACTCAAAAGTCTAAGCACTAGAATTTGGCATATTTTCCTCACAATGTACCTGTAGACAGGTAAAGAAAAGTTATTTTTGTATTATAATACATATAATGCTAATGGTAACACATAGTTTAATAAATAGAGAAGGTAAAGAGAAAAGTGATCATATCTTTATTTTACAATAATGATGGTTGACTTTATAAGGGTAGACATATTCAACCAAGGTTAAATTACTTACATTTAATTGTTTATTTTTAAATGATACTATCTTACTCAATGGGTGAAACTGTTACTGAACATACATTTAAAAACATACATTCTCAATTGCATTTTGGAATGAAACACGATTTTGGAATTTATGTATGAATGATAGTCATCTTGGTTTCAATATGTAATATGTCGTAGTCATGGGATGAAGCAGAGGTGTTAAAGTAGGTACCAGAAGCAATTGAAATTCAATGTCAACTATAGTTCACAAGTCATAATTTCATATGTGGGACACTAAAAGCTGATTATAATTCATACTTTACTAAAGGCAATATATATGTATAAAATAGGCCATGCAAAGCAATTTAGCTCGTTTACCAGTATGCTGACTTATATTTAATTTTTAATTTAATTTTTAATTTATTTTATATTTTTAATTGTGGTAAAATAAGTATAACAGAAAATTTACCATTTTAACCATTTTAGGTATATAATTCAGCTTCATCAGGTTTATCAGAATATTGTATAATCAGCACCACAAAGGTCCTTAGAAATTATCCCACTTGCACATAGCAATTCAGTGACTTACTAAGATTTAAAACTCTTCTGTTTCCATGATTCCATAAAGCTTTCAGATCCATGCTCCTGAGAAATTTAAGCTGATATTCTCTCATTATTTAGATTATGAGACTACCAGAGTAGGAAATACAGATTTTGAAACCAAACAAATGTAACACAGAATATGCTAATAGTTCTGGGTCTGCAGAGAAGTCTGGTGCCATACATTAAGTCAACCAATGACCACTTTATAGCTTGAGCAAGACACTGATTGAGTTTTCTGGATCAAGCACTAGCATTATCTTAGAGTCAAGCCAACTGGCATTTGATGAGCTATTTAAGGGAAAATTTATTGGCGCTACGTTTTATTTATAACACAGTCAGCTACAATAGTACAGGTCATAGATATATTGACTGCTCTGCCTCAGTCAAGAGAAAGATGAGGCAAGTCCACAAATCTTAAGATTCATGGTGATTCAAATCACCATGTAAGCAGAATAGAGATTGAGATAGTTCCATTTGCTCACCTTAACCAGGTCTTAACTTCTGATATGGTTATTTTTCTTTAAGAGTTTTATAAAATAGGAGTAATAAAACAATGATCAAATATTTTCACCCTCTGAATTATTGTGCATTAATAACAATATGTGTTTCAAGATGATGAGCTTAAGGTCACTAGAAAGAAAAAGTGGCCAGCACTTTGGATTAAGCTTTCCAAAGCAAAAACAAACAGCTTTTCTTCCTCTAAAGGTGTCAGAATTGAGAACATGAGTCCAGAAGGTCCAAGAGAATAAATGGAGAAAATGAATTGCAGGGGAATATGATAAGAAGGAGGGATTGCTTTGGCAGGAAAATAATTCTTTATAAATGAGAGTGCAGGGATGAATTAGGGGGAGTTAGGGTATGTTAAACACATTTTTGCTCTCAAAGGAACATTTAAGCTACTTGGTAAGAATCAGAAGCAATACTTCTTCAAACATGATGAATTTCCACTGAAATTATGACATGGCAGTTTTGATACTTAAAAAATGGACCTGTGAAATGGAAATTTGGAAGTATATATAAAGTCTAGAATTAATAAGTCATTTGGTGGCCAAAAATAAGTCATTTTTGTGAAATCCTGAAGAATGCTTTGTGAGTGACTAGACATTTAAATGTGAAATAGGTGCCTTGTCCAGATCTTTCTATGAATACAGTTTTATATTTTGGGAAAATTGGGCAAATGTAAATGCTCCCCCATGTATTGTTTTGATTTAGTTATATGATGAAGATTCCTTAAATAAGGATGCATTTTCCCTCAGCAATCTCATTGGATTTTATGAAATAAGGGACAAAAAGGGAAGCTTCTTCTTGGTACACTTCACTAAGTGCTCACAGTGCTATTAGGTTATTTAGGAATAAATTATATGTGTGTCACATTAGTGCACTAAAAATTCAAAATGAGACCCAGCAGAAGAAAAGGTTACTGGGGAAGATACATCAATGTCAACTGATGTGGGAAATTGAGAAAAACAAACCACACACACACACACACACACACACGCACGCAGAGAGAGAGAGAGAGAGAGAGAGAGAGAGAGAGAGAGAGAGAGAGCCTGAAACTAAAAGCAGATAAAGAAAAAAATAAAAAAGTCTCCTTCTAGGTATAGTCCTCCAGGGTCATAGAGGACCAGAACCAAGGGATGAGACCAAGAATATGAGGTGTTGTCATACCAAGAGGGCTCTTCCTAGCCATACTGAAAATGACAATTCAAAATTTTGCATGTCATCATCATTTTGTGTGGATGGCTATTAAGAAGCCCACCTATCAGGAGATCCTTGCACAGTACCTACCTGTACAGCTGCCTCCCTCTGGGAGAAGACTCGGTGCTCAAGAAGTAACTGTGCAGGAGAGAAAACGACATACACATCAGTAATGATTTACCTTTTTCACACTGAGCTTTCACTTGAATTTTCTAAACTGTGGAAAAATAGGCAAGTGCTATTTTGTTATTCAACCACAGGACTTTGATCCATCTGAAAAACATACATTTTGTTCTTCATAAAATCATCACCCTTTTTCATAATCTCTATGTGTGTCATGTGCACGCTTCTGTGTAAGGTGTCTTCGAGTGAAGTATAGAAGTCTTTAAAAAGAGATTATTCTTTTCATGGCTGGCTTATTTTAACTAGGATGGTAAGCAAAACAATTCTAGTAGAAAAGATCTCATTTGAAAAGTCTGACTGCCTGCCTGATGTGAAAACCAAAAAACACTCACATTTTTTGAGTCGTTTCATCATATGCCAAAATCTTTATCACTTCCCAGTTTCCTGATGTCAGATGCCGCACAGTAATTTGCTCACTTTTACTCTGCAAAGAAATAGAAAATATTGATTTTCTTTTTATTTAAACAGCATCTCTCTGGTAAACATGAAAATACTGACTGCTGGTATCACATTTAATTTTTTAGTTCTCTGCTAACATTCAGTTTTCTGTGTTAAATCTCCAGGATACACCACACATTCCTAGAAACACAGATGGCTACTGGACAGTGCCTTTATTCCCGAGCTATAGGAAAACAGTTAAAAAAACTTCAGGTGAGCACACACCTGTGTACTAACTTGACAGCAGACTTTGGTACCAAGACTTTGATAACTTTTTCCTAAATGATTGGCAACTGTGCAGTTTGGACAACTTTACATAAAACATTTCTGCACAAACTATACTACATATAAACAATTATTAAAAAAACTGTGGAATGTTTAATTGAAATAATATTAACTTTATGATGAGTATTATAACTCTAGCAAGAACAAGATGCTTTCCCAATTGTTTAAGCCTATTTGACTATCTTTCAGGAATATTCTAACATTTTCCTCTCATTTTTGTACATTTTATTTCTTCTAATTTCAATTTCATATTTATTACTATATTTTTTATAAAGAGTACTTTTTATTTATAGGTTTTAATTGATTTTCACATATAACAAATCTATTGATATCCTTATTTTAAATATCTAGCTGAATACTTTTCCACATTTATGACCGTTTATTAATTTTTCTATGATTCTATGTTAAATAATTCCCCCAATACAACATTTGAAGTAGTAGCAATAACATTTATCTTTTTTTCAATATTTATCCTTTTTGGTCTCTGACCTTAAGGGAATGTTGGTGATAGCTCTTTAATAAATAAAATATTATGTTTTAGGCTGAGGTATGTAAATTTTAGGTTTTATTAAAATAATTTAGTATTAACCTTTGTAAAAATTTCCACAACTTTTATTAAAAAGAAAATCTAAACTGTAATACAGTATATATTATGTGTGATTACCTATAAAAGTCTGGAATTATCCTCTGTAAAAGATCATATGAGCCTGGTACTCCTTTGTGACCTGGTTCTTTGGTAACCTTTTATTTTATCTGTGTCATGAGTCACTTCAAGCTCTCTATCTTCTGGGGACAGTTTTGGCTAAATGTATTCTCAAGAAATTGTTCATTTCAACTAAAATTTCGAATAAATTGGCACATAGTTCTAGAAAATTTCTCTAATCATTAAAGCGTCTTTTGATCCCATTGGTCATTTCTTATCTTTGTATAATTTTACTTTCTTCATATATTTTTTAATCTCTCTTGCTGATTTGGGTCAGGATTGCTTTGCTTCATTTTCTTTTTCTCATTATTCTCTTTCTTCTTTGCAATGAAGAAGGATTACTTTTTAAATTTATTACTTCTATTCTTACTGTTTATAATCAGCTCAATTTCTGTTTCAAACATAATTATTTACATCTTTCTGTTATGTGTTGATTTTACCAATTGCTTTCTAGGTGTTTGAGTTGAGAATCCAATACATTTGATTCTATTGCTTCATTTACATTGTTATAATTAAATAAAGGTTTTTATTTTATTGTCAACACTGATTCTGAGATTACAAATTATAATACTTCTTTATATTATTATTATTATTTTATAAATTTTGCAATTTTGGTTTTAATTCTGCAAAGAATTGCAAAATTGAGAAAATTTACTTTTTAAAATTTTCTATTCAGAAAACCTGTTAAAAATGTAATATGGAGCCCAGTGTGGTGGCACATGCCTCTAATCCCAATTACTCAGGAGTCTGAGATAGGATGATAACAAATTGGGAGATCAACCTCAGCAATTTAGCAAGACCTTGTCTCAAAAAAAAAAACATGGGAATCTGGAGATGTTGCATTCCGGGTTCAATTCTGGTAATGTGCACATACACACACACACACACACACACACACACACACAGAGAGACACACATATACTGTCTTACTGATTTCTAGGTTATTGCATTGTGATTATAACATTCTTGCTTACAGAACTTACTTTGAGAGGATTTTCTTCATTGTCCTGTGATAGTTTGTTAATGTCTCATATAAAATTGAAGGGAATATATTATCTATTATTGATGTGTGTTCAAATACTTATAATCATATTAATATACCCTAATTTTCTACCTATACTACAAATATGGTCTTAACTCTGGGGTCCACTTGACTCACTTCTACTAAGAAAAAAACATTAACTAGTTTTTAAAAAAATTTTTTATTCTTTAAATTTTTATTTAGCTTTTAATTTTTTACAGACTGCATTTTGATTCATTTTACACAAATGGGGTACATCATTTAATTTCTATGGTTGTACACGATGTAGATTCATACCATTCATGTAATCATACATGTACATAGGACAATGTCTGTCTCATTCCACCATTTTTCACACCCCCTCCCTCTCATTTCCTTCTACATATTCTAAAGTTCCCCCATTATTCTCTCATTCCCCACTCCCTACCCCCATTATATATCATTCTCCACTTACCAGGGAAACATTCGGCCTTTGGTTTTTTGGACTTGGCTTATTTCACTTAGCATGATATTCTCCAATTCCATCCGCAATATTATGGCATTAACTAGTTTTTGTGTTACTCTATGCTCTCTATGGCTTAGATATAGATGTTTTCAACTACTATGTATTCCTTATAATTGATTTTTTTTGTTATCTTTAATGCTTTGGGGACAAATGTTCTCTTGTCTAGTATCAAGATTTTGTCCTTTCTGAATCATTTTATTTTAGATGCTTATTTTACATAAGGATTGAATTGGATTCTTTACCAAAGGCAAAATGAAACTTAGTATTTCTTTCAGTGTGTAAATAAAGTCAATACATTTTTTAAGTATAATTGATAATCTTTTAAAGAACTCCATCAATTTTTATGTATTTGCCATGGATATTATGTCTAAGGAGTTTTTTCCTAGGCCATCTATATTATTCAGTATTTACGTTTAGTGCTTCAAAATCTGGTGCTAGATTTTCATTTAGCTTTATAATTTAAGTTTACATTAATAATTTTCATAATATTCTTATCACCCCTCCCCAAATGTCTTCTTTGGTTTCTAGAATATTTTTATTGTTGCCTATAGTCATAAAATTATGATTTTAAATATTATCTCTTCTATTATTTTCTTCTTAATCTCATTTAAGAACTTTAATATGCTATCAGATTTTAGGTTATAGTTATTTCCAAAGCTTTGTATTTCTTTATTTTCATTCTGTTGACTGTTTTCATTTTTCTCCTTAGCATATATTTATATTTCTCTTTACTTTTCCTTGAATACTTTCCAATGAATTTATTTCTTGTTCTTATTTTTTCCCACTTTCCTCCTGATTTCTACTTTATGAGGCTAGTAGTAAGTTTTAAACTTCTCTTTTGACGTATAATTTCAGATCTACCAATGGTCGTTTAATTCATATTGGGGTATCATTTTATGGGTTTCATTTGCTTCATACTTGGGTTTTTTGGAAGTATTTTCATTTGTTAATTTTTCTTTTTTCTACTCTCAGTGTTCCTTACATGGTAACTTTCATTTACCAGTCATATTTTGTTCTTTAGGAATATCCAAGATACACCTACATGAAGGTAATGGATGGTTAGGTGGCCTGCTCTCTTTCTATTACTAATGACCTAAGAAGAGCACCATTAGGAGTGTATCTATTCTGTTGTGTTTTTTTTTTTTAATTAATTAATTGATTTATGGTATAAATTGAATTCAGGGACACTCATTCACTGAACCATATCCCCAGCCCTATTTTGTATTTTAGTTAAAGGCAGGGTCTCACTGAGTTGCTTAGTGCCTTATTTTCGTTGAGGTTGGTTTGAACTCGTGATCCTCTTGCCTCAGCCTCCCCAGATGCTGGGATTACAGGCATGCACCATGGTGCATGGCTGCATTCTGTTTTTTAATGAAAAAAATATATATATATTATTTATTTGTTGTTGTTATTCTGTAGAGTCCTTAATCTCCACTCCTATTTTCTATCTTCCCTTTACCACCAATATTTTAAGAGATGCTTCCTCCTTTCAAGTTTTCCTTTTTTAGGGAGTATTAAAAACTTTTATTTTCTGATTTTATTCATATTCAAGCTACTTCAGTTTGGTTTCTTGTTTCAAAATCGATTTTTAAAGGGAAGGCTACTAATGTTGCACTATTGATTATCAATTATTGATATTTGCCTATGCATTTGGTGAATACCTTTATTAGCTTAAATAAATCCCCATTGGTTCTTGAATTTCTAAGATTTCTAAATACTGATATTGTTGAATAAATAACATCCTGTTTCTGCATCTGTATTTATTATGATGATTGTGATTTTTCTCACATAAATAAAAATTTTATTTTATAGATTTCAAAATTTTAAGCAAAATTAGAAATTCTATATAAAAAATAGTAAATTTTTAAATGGTTTGAATAATTCAATTTGCCGATATTTGATTTAAGATTTTTGAAACTTTATTTCTTATGTGGTTCTCCCTCTTATAGTCTCTACTTAGTAGTTTTTGGTTAAAAGATGATACTTGTATCATAAAAAGTATTGAAACCTATTCTACATTTTTTCATTTTCAGAATGTTTCTGTGAAATGAAAAATAAATTTTCATTGAGTATTTGGAAAAATTCAATTTTAAAAACTATCTGTACCTGATGTAAAAATTTTTAAAGCTTAATATATTGGAATGATTCGGGTTGCTTCTTAAATTGCATTTGATATTTTTTATAGAATTTTTCCAATTCTCTTAAGTTTTTACATTTTGGACATTAAATTACGCATATTTGTTTTTGTAGTGCTAGGAGAATGTTTTTTTTAGATCTTTTCATATCTTTTTATACTTAGTTTTACCCTCATTCTATTTCTTATTATTTGGGGCTTTCCCAATTTTAATTAATCTTGATGAACAACATGAATTCAATTACTTTTTCAAAGAACAGATTATTTTGCCATACCTGTTTACTTTATTTTGGTTTTCTAGCTTATTAGTTTCAAAAAAATTATTTTCATTTCCTCATTCTAAATTGGAATGAATTTTTTTTTGTTTTGTTTTTTTGTTTTTGTAAATTCTAATTTCATATGCTCTGTATGCTCTTTTATACACATATGTGCATATGTGTGTGTTTACATTGTATATTGATACATATACAAGATGAATGTTATTATATTTATATGTATACTTAAATAAATAGTATAAATTTTCCTATATTATATCTATTGGAATAGTTTTTTTTCATTTAGTTCTATGTATTTTTATATACATTTTTAATCCATGAATAATAAGAAATTATATTTCATTTCCAAACTGATGGCCTTTTAAAAGTTATGATTGTTGTTGTCAACTCCTAATTAAATTGCACTGTGTTCAGAGAATATAATCTATTCACTGAGTACACTGCCAATGCATTTTTTTTTTTTTTGGTGTAAATAAATCCAAAATCTAGTTATTTGATCTGGGAGAGTTTTATCACCATATCTATCTCCCCAAACTGCTGGAAAACAGAAACAAAAGACCATTCTGTCCTCTACTACATATATAGTAAAATAATCTTCCCTCAGATGATATGAATGTCTTTTTGGTATACATCTACATGTCAACCGCTCCCTAAATAGTTTTTCCTTTGTTCTTAAAGAAATTCTCCAGCCATCTAGCTGTTTGAGATCAATGAGTACCTGATATTTTTACATCAATTTCATTGTACATTGTCTGAGTCATCATTGTCATTTACAAGTATTTGTTGACGTAAGGTATAAATGCAATATGAAACACAATTTGTAAGATTTTAGACAGATACAACCCAAGGTTAGTGTGGAATCCTAAATTCAGACATTTTATTGTCAAATTTCCACAGGACAACAAGTGAATAAATAACTATCCTCACTTATTTTTAGGTTCTGTCTTGAATGTGCCAAGATCAATACTAACACCTGTATGTTTTAGTACATTTTAATGTCAATATAAAAGATGAAAAATTTCTTACAACATTACTAAAGAAATTTTACTCAATATTTCTAAATGTCAGGACAAAATTTTCTTCACAGATTTGTAGGTTGATTAGTTTCTCTCTTTTCCAGGAAAATTTTGGGTTCGTGTGTGTGTGTATGTGTGTGTGTGTGTGTGTGTGTGTGTGTGTATGTTTTAAAGATGACAAAGAGGCTGCATTTAAATGATCCTGAGTAAAAATTCAATGCTTTGAAAAATGTCTGAACACAGCATACACAAAAATAAAATTTTACACTATTTACTTCAAAGATCCATTTACTTCGAAATATTATGCTTCTAAGTGTAAAAAGAAAATATCTCTTATTGAGAGTCATAATAAGAACCTCCCAAGCTTTTGATTTTATTTCAAACATCTGTAATTGCCTTGCTTTTTTTTTTATATTTACCAAGGCAAATATGGACTGGGAAATAAGTTTAATTCCCATCTCACATATTATAGCTTAGACTTAATTTCCAAATATATATATTGGGATACTGAGTTTCATAACAGTGAACACATTGATTTTGATCTGGATGTAAAGAAATAATCCCAATAAGAAGCAGAATATGGTAGATTACTCTATAGTTTATAAAAATACTTATCAAGGGGCTTGACTGCTTTGCATAAGGGGGTGCCAGTTAGCTTTTCACACACTTTCACCAGAAATGCAGTCACAGGAGAGGACATTTAATACAGCAGAAAATAACATTTTTTACTCCACACTAGTATTTCTTTCTGTGAATCCATAATCTCTGCTGTATTAATTTGGTAGAATAGACATACTTGAATATGAATGTAAAAACATAATAGACCTCTGAATGAAGCAATATGGCAACTTATTCAAATTGAACTCTCATGTCAACTCTAATTTTAGGGAGAAAATAGCATCAAAAACTGGAGATTTCATTCATTCTTAAAAGAAGTCTGAAAATCCAGAATATAGTGGTTGTATTTGGATTTAGAACTCAGGACACCTCTCCTGACTTGGTGGAGATTTTATTTTAGTCCAAGAAGTTAAAGATCAATTTTATGTTTCTATTTGTGAAATGAAAACACATTGATATCAGTAAAATTTAATGATGCCTTTGCTTTTTATCTGGTTATGCCCTATTCATTCAAATACCTGAATTCTGTTTAACTTTTGTAGCTTCTAAATAAGGAAAATGTTGTAGTGCTTAAAATAGAATGCTTTAATTTACTGTCTATTCATCACATGAAATGAACTAATTGTTTTCAGACAATGTTCTAATCAGATACAGCAGTGAGATTTAATGAAAAAAATTATTGGTTTGATTAGGTGATAGAACTGTGAATTTGGGGCATGGTATTTTTGTACAGTATTTGTAATGAATCATGGCACTTAAAAGTGTTCCAACTGAAATCATCAGCTCTCATGGGCAAAGCCTCATGTTGCTAAATAGACAAAGTGAATGGATTCACCAACATGTAATTTTTCATTTAACACAATTTTAAAAGATGACATTGTCGTTGCTTATGTCCACAAATCTGAACCACTTAACATAATGGGAACTATGATTACCCCATATTTGATTAAAAGAAAAAAGGCCCTATGTCTCTGACAAAAACTTTTCTTTGAAGCCTGAATTGCAGGAGGTATGATGTTATAGTTCCTGAAATGGGAGTTCATAAGTTAGAGGTCTATTTAAAAATATTTGGGAAGGAAGGGGAGAATATCTGAAGTGATCAAAACTTAATTGGTCTGAGGTAAAAAACAACAAAATGTTTAACCTCAGTGAGAACTTCAGAAGGTACATTAAAGAAAGTACATAAACAGATATTCATATGCATATAGCCAATAATTGTTGAGAACAACTTCACATACAGAAGCATAGACTTGATTGTTCAGAAGAAGTTAGTTTAGCTCTATAGAAGTTTAGAAAAGTCATATTTTTTTAAATATTGCTTTTAATTGAATATGTGAAATTAAGAAAATGCTCACAAAGCATGCTTTTACATATTCATAATAAAAATAATTGGGAAATACATGTATAAGGGAAAAGAAATATTTTATATGTGATTAAGGAATTCCAGTTCTGGTAATCAATATTAAAGAAATAATTCATAATTTCAATAAGCCTTATGTACAGTGCCATCTATAATTATACTAAATTGCCATTCGATTGAACACTGAACATTTATGTTTATCTATACACATCCAATCAACTAAATGTTAATAACTTAAAGGATTTTTTTAAAAAATAGCATATGAAAAGGTATTCACTGAAAATTTAAATTTAAAATATCAAGATGTAATAGTGTAATTTGTATAAAATTACAGCCAAGTTTAAAAGGAGTTTAAATACTTTCTTTTTATTTTGTGCAATTACTTTAACAAGGACTAGCTTCTGTAAATAAAGGGAAAAAAACATAGAATTTGTAATAACTCTCATTATAATAAAAATAGGTTGAGAGCAATAACTTGGTATATTGCCCTCTAATGGTTTTTATCTAGTCACTGATTGTATAAGACAGCAAAACGTTTGCAAAAATGTACCAATTTCATTTAAACAAACGTGTGAGTGAAGCAGGAAGCTCTCAGACATAGCTAAACATGAAGATGTGCAGTGGTGGTCTTTCTGACTGAGGATGCAGAGTCTCCTGGTCCTGTTACTTCTCGCTTTCTGGCACGCCCATGTTAAGTGTACAACAACATGGCAAGAGCCAGAAGACAGGTACAAGGTCACCTACCTTGGTAGGCATTACTATTTAGGCTGCAAGTTTTCGTGCTGTTTTGGAGGAGCAAATTTGCCACTGCATATCAATACCTAAACAAATACATTACATATGCATAGGCTTTACCTAAATACCTTTTAACATCTAGAATGTCATTTTCATGGGAATAACTTTATAAATGGAAAAAAGTGTTTATTATGTAAGAGTCCTTATTTCTGAATTATGTCTAATATCAAGAATAGAAATAACTTTAATAATGAATAAAATTGGATCATTTAAATACTGAAACATTATATGTCTACTTGAGGGAATACCAACCAGATATTAAAGTCACATTTAAGAATAATATTAAAAGTTAAATATTAAGAACACAATTAAATGATATGAGAAAAGTTATTCTTTAAATGTTACAAAACTAAATTATGTTTTGATTGTAGTCTTTAAAGGAAAATTACATAATTTAGTATAAAAAGAAATTGGAAATATATGCAGAAAATGATTAAAAACATGAGAAAGTGAGATAATGAGATTGTGGGCAATCATATATATTGTTGTATTTAGTTTACTCATCTTAGAATTTTTCAAATTTTTGTAGTATATATGTAGCAACAAGGCAGGCTTACACAATTCACAAAACATTTTTTTTTTTATATCAGATATTATTAAATTGAAGCAAGTAGTTGGGCACTCAACCACTGAGCCACATCCCCAGCCCTATTTTGTATCTTATTTAGAGACAGGGTCTTACTGAGTTGCTTGGTGCCTTGTGTTTGCTAAGGCAGACTTTGAACTCATGATCCCTCTGCCTCAGTTTGACAAACTGCTGGGATTACAGCAGACTGACTGAAACAAGTGGTTTTAAACTATTTCCTACAATAATGTGATGCATGTATGTAAGTAAACTCAGGTAAAATTGTATTTACATAACCATGGAATTCTGACTCATTAAGAAATAGATTAATTTTAGTCCACTGTCAGAATATCCATAAGTAATTACTAGTCATCATAATTTCTCAGTGTGGCAACCCACAAATAGACTTGAATAGCAACCAGAAAGGTGCAAGATGTTTTTTCCTTCACTGGAGGCTTTGCTACAATCTCCATAATAGAAGAGACACAAAGCAAACACATCTGCTCCCTGAAGCTCTCCTGAACATTTTAGAAATAACCAATTGGACTGCATGTCAGGCTGCTTTGATTGGCACAGAAGGTTTTTCTCTTTTTCTTTCACAGTTGTGTAAACATCTCAGTCTCCACACACCACCATCACCATTTGTCCAACAATATATTTGACTCCATTTTTCCTCCTGATATGTAGAACAGACTTTCTTCTTTTTGGAATTGTACATATAGAGACATAGGGTGCATTTATCCTATCTTCTACTATACTTTTTGAGTATACACAATTTGTACATCATCTTTTGTACTTAGATGTTTACACGGCTTGTAAAATATAAATTACTGGAATTTAAACATTCAATAAAATGCCACAATGATTTATAAGACTTGAAAAGCATGAATTTTGTTTTTGTCCAAAATATTTACCTAGTGTTTATTATAACAAAGTTTATCCTTAGCAAATGTTAGGTAAAATAATTGCTAGTGACAATTCTGTTTCACATTTAAAAAAAAATGAAAATGTTAATTTAAAATGCTACCAGCCTGGCCTGATATAGTTTAATGGTTTACCTTGATTGTCAAAATGTTATCCATATATAATGCATACATTTATTTAGAACATAATGGGATGACATTATACATTAGTCTATATTCAGTTTTTCCAACTGAATATTATATATATATTATATATATATATATATATATATATATATAGAGAGAGAGAGAGAGAGAGAGAGAGAGAGAGAGATTTAAAATCAATCTACATCTATACTATGGAAATAATATATGTTCTTAATTATTTATTTCAGACTTGATTAAAATTAAAGTAAAATTCATGACAATTACTTTAATAACAGACCTTAGACAAGCTTTGAATTTTAAACCATTGACACAAGATATTGAGATTTAAAGCATTAAGCTGTTCAATACAAATATATACAGATAATAATAACTATTTCAGAATGTGCACAAGAGTCAAAGGTTCTGCAGATTTCAAAGTAGCCAAGATGGTCAGGAAATATTTGCCACATTTCTTTTTCTTTTCTTTTCTTTCCTTCCTTCCTTCTCTTTTCTTTTTCTTTTTCTTTCTTTCTTTTTTTTTTTTTGGTACTAAGGATTGAACCCAGGTATGCTTAACCACTGACCTACATCCTCATCCCCTTTTTTATTATTTTTATTTTTTACCCTATGTATTTAATGTTTACTACTATTGAGTCATTATATTTTATAATTAAAGTCAAAGAAAATATTTAAGTAAACAAAATAAGGCATATATGTTAGAAAAGGGGAGGTAAAATCTATGATTACTCCAGTAAACTGAAATACTCTTAGAATTGATTAGAGTTTGGAAAGTTACCAATTAAAAAATTTGCAAAAATGAAAAAAATCAATTTGTTGCCCAATACAATAACCAAAAATAACAGAAAATAAAATGCAGTCATAAAAGCAACAAAGTAAAACAAATTATGGAACAAAACAACAAAATAGAGGAAACTCTATATGAATATAATCAAATCTTTTAGAAGAAGATGAGTTCAATACATAAAAGGGCTTCTTCATAAGTTGGAAACCCTTACATCATATAAGTATCTAAATAACCTCCCCAATATCAACATATACATTAGTTCAATCCCAGCCCTTTTTTATATTTTATTTAGATGCTTAGGACCTCACTAAAATGCTGAGACTGGCTTTGAACTCACAATCCTCCTGCCTCAGTCTACTGAGCTGCTGGAATTACAGGTGTGTGCAACCATGCCTGGAGGCCATACATTTTTTTTAGTTTATATTTTGTTACTATGAAATAATACTATGTCATAAAGATTCCAAAGTAACCACAAATATTTATCATAATAAATTTTTTACCTGTGACACTAGAATGATTATTCAGTTAATTTTAAGAAATGTTTTATTTTCTCAAGAATGTTTGTAAAAGGACTGGGAGATAGCTCAGTTGGTAGAGCGCTTAGGTTCGATCCCGAGTACCACAAAAAAAAAAAAAAAAAAAAAAAAAAAGTTTGTAGAATTTGAAATTAAGTCAAACTGATATTAATCTTGACATATTGAAACCACTTGTGAATTTATGTAGTTTTTAAATAATTAAATAAAACATTTTAAACTGTTAACATTCTTTCAAAATTTAGAGGAAAGCAAAAATTTTCCTACTTTAATCAAAAAAGACCATAAACATATTATATAGCACCTGTATCTTTGACAACAAATAAAAATTAATCTAACAGTTTTTTAAAACCTACATGGTATTTTCCTATGTGGGTCAATGTACCTTTAATTTATTCATTCATTCAATTTTAGTGGACATTTAATTTGCTTTCAGCATTCAAAATTTTTATAACGCCTTGAAAATATTATTTGTACAAAATGGTAATAAGTATATGCTGAATAAAATTCTTCCTTTAGCTTGTCCTCAGGTCCTTGAAAGTTGGATGCTTTTCATTGATTAGATTATCTATTCCAAGGCCCTCAGTCCATAGCACATATGTATGACTCAATAATTAATTGCCATTTGAGACTGTTTTGTGCAAAATTACTGCTTACATTTATGACTGTGGACTGGGGTTCTTTTCTTAAAATGTCTATGAGTTGTATATGACTGCACTTCACAGACATTAACTGTAAGCTCGAAATTCCATAAGAATTGGACTTGTAGGGACATAATGACAATGAAATTGAACCACAGAAAGAAGCCAGCACTTACCTGGATGAGGAACATAGCTATATGATGGAATTCTCCACGGCCTCCCTGCTTGACAGGAACTGTCATAAAGAATTTGCTGCCATCTCTAGAAAATACAGGTTCCTCATTCTAAAATATAGAAGCACATATAAGAATCCTAAATGGTACATGAAATTTGTGTTACCTACTGTTAAATCAAACATGGTGTATAAATTACTGATTTTGAATTAGTTTGGAAACTGATCCAAGTATTTACAAAAACAAAGAGTATGACATTTAGTATTTTTGAAATTGAACTTCATGTGACACTTTGTTGTCTGCATGTATGTGCACATGACAGAGAAGCTCTGTGCACAGTGAACAGACATGATGCTTTTAAATTGATTCACACAAAAACTTCCATGTGGAATTGTGTCTGGCAATTTATTCTTCATAGGCAAGGAAAATATGAACATCTACATCAGTTTATAAAGTTTTTAAAAAGTTATAAACAGTTCATAACAGTTCATATAGTTTTCAGAACTCTTTCACTCAGCAGCTCTAGTTACTTGAAGATTCAATACTGAAAATGAGCACAAAATTTACCTAAAATATGAACGCAAAAAGTTACAGAAAATAATTTCATTCAAGTTTCTTGTTTCCATTGCTCATCTCTCCACAAACACACAAACAAATGCCCAGCCACAACAGTGAATTCCTAATTGATAGTTTTTAATTAATTATAGAGGCATATTAAGTAAATGAAATTATTTTTGAAAAGCAAATGATAAAAGCCACATTTAGAGATTGGTTTATTTTGCTTCCAGGAGAATGTTCAGGAAATGTATTTATCTGACAGAACACTGAATTCTTTCCTATCAAATTAATGAGAGTGGTTATATATAGAAAAAAAAAAGGCTTTTATGTGTAGGTTTTTTTAAATGGCCTTCCAACCTGTTTTGATGACTTGTCCCTATGCTTTCTGATATGTCTTCTTGTCCTTCTGCTTTCTCCCTGGGCTCCTGATCCACAGTCTTTGCATTTTTTTATTACCTTGTCTAGCTCTTCCTCTTGTCTCCTTCATATCTCTGTTCCAATGTCACCTTATCAATGAGGACTCTACTGATTATCTCATGTAAAGCATAACCAGAGAAGCCAGATCATCTAAGTCTATGACATCCTTCATCATCTTTTACCTTCTTTTTACTTTGTAAATAACAACCATCATCATTCAACATATATTTTATATATACATGCATCTGTTTGTGAGTGTATGCATATGAATACAAGCATGTGTAGATGCATGTAAATATGCAATTTTGTTCTGTAATGCGAGCCCCACAAGGCAGGAACCTTTAATTCTACGTTTCCACCATTTCGGACAGTGACTTGTAAATTGTGTTTGATAAATTATATACTGAATTAATAAATCAATAAGTATTTTAATATGCTAGAGAGACAGATTTTAACTTTATCAGTAAGAAGATCCATTAATAGTCATAAAAAGATATATTCCTATTCTGCTTCATGAACATTTAGGAAAACCTAAGATAATACATGTAATAAATTGAAAACTCTGATATATACTTCAAGGTCAGGAAAGTAGCATTACTGCTATATGACAGACAAAATACTTGACTGAATAAATCCCATTTTTCAACTATAATAGAGTCAATAATTCTATCTGTTCCATCTCTCCCTCTATCTTTAGGGCATTTTCCATGTGAAACAAACTTTCTGTTTCCTGTGGTAATTTTTACTTTTTTTTTTTAACTTAATTTCATGAGACGTACACCATTTTCAAATTTCCCTGAAGAACCTCTACAAATTAAGGAATCTCTCATTAAATACTCTAAAAGGTATCCCATATTTGCCTATGTATTGAACATTATACAATATTATGTTGCTCTATTAATTTGTTGGTTTACTCTCATAGTCAATTAATAATTAAATCTGATTTGCTTAATTCTGTTGGGCAGAACATAATAGGTGCCCAACTTTTAATTGATAAACAAATGAGTACACATACCCAATAACCCAAAAAATTGTTTTATACATATATCACTCTATTCACCATACTTCTACAATATGTTGACCTTACTCACATTCTCTCACTGAACTCCATTCAAGGATAAATAGTTATTGTTTGGTAAGGAGATACTAAGCATTCTTTCACTAATAACACCCCTTCTTCCATTCTGGTGCCTTCAAAGTGGTTCATAAAAAGAACATATCGGGGGGGTTCTACCTGAAATGTTTGCGAGTCTGACATGCCTTGAACTTGGGATGTTGAACTTGGTAACTTGACCCAATTTATCATATATTGGTCATCCTAACTTAAAGTTCCTTAAAAACCAGGCCAGTCCTGTCCACTTGTCTCTGTCCTTGCTATTATCTAGAAAGTAAGCATATGATTCAAATTTCTAGTCATCTTAAAAATTTACTTCCTCTCATTACTTCTACCATGCTCATCCCTTCAATCTCATGCAATTCTAGCATTCAATAAAATTCCTTAGAACTTCTTAAGAAAACAAATCGACTGTGATAAACTGCCAACTGTATTTTGTACTAAATAATTAATAACTGGATGTTTTGCTTTAAAATGTTTCTTTTAACCATTCATAAACTTGGAATTTTGAGTTTAGATATGTTGATGTCTGCTAAACTATTCTGAATGTCACTGACATTAAAAATATAGAAAGAATAGATTCATAAAGCAAGGTTACTCAAATATATCAATTTCCATTAAGTTCACATTTTTATGGTTTTATTTTCAGTATTGAATTTGAGTGAGAGTCCATTATTGGCTGCAAAACCAAGGTTTTATTCCAATTTATCATACACATTGCCTAGGAAAAAAACATTTGATTAAACTGATATTTGTGCATGTAGACAGATATATGCAGAATATATATAAATGTATAAATATACACATATGTACATATATACATATATTTCTATCTCTTTATATATCTATAATTCAAGCACATATGGGTTTAACTTATTTACATTTTATTTTATTTTTTTATCCATTCAATAAATGTTTGTGGAGTACTTCTTATATACCAAATCCCATGTTTGATGTTGGGATTACAAAGAGCAAAAAAACAAACATCCTTTCTGCCCCTAAATCTTAATGCAGAAATCACAAAAATGATGGCATGTGTTACATAAAGTCTATACTTTAGGATAATTTACATTGGGAGAGGTGATTTGACAGGGTGGTTGGGGAAGGCAATTCTTTTAAATAGATAAATTAAGCTGAGGTTTGAAAAATGAATAAACTTCAAAGAAGAAAGTAGTTGAAAGAAACTGTTCATAAGGAAAGGCATATGCAAAAGGTCCTTGGCTTATGAGGGCTAAGGTGGCTTGGATAGAAAATGGTTGTAAGGATGGTATGAGACACAGCACAAACAACTTCCAGTCTCATCTGTTGTGGACCATGCAAGGATGTTGGTCATTATCTGAAGGACTGAAAGAGAAGACAAAAGTTGTTTGAGTCATAGGAATGGGAATATGAGGATAAGGTTGGTAATATCAATCAAATGCATACTTCAAAAAATGTCACTCAGTCAAACTGCAGTGTGAACTGATTGGCAGGTGCCTGAAGGGTTAAGAGTTTGCAAATAAGGAAGGATTTGTGGTACCTGTCATTTAAACCTGGGAAATATTTATGAACTGGAGAAGTCAATTGACTTGATAGATCATTGAAAAATGTGAAACTTGATGATTAATTATATATTCAAGACAAGGATAATAGAGATTCATACTGAGAATTGAAATGGAGGAAACTATGCTAAAGGCATAAAAAAGTTTCAGAATGGATGCTAACTAATTGTTTTAATTGCTAGATGGATAATGGTGCTATTATTCCTGTGATAAATAAGGTCGGGCATGGAGGCATTTGTCTGTAACCCCAGCAACTCAGGAGGCTGAGGCAGGAAGATCACAAGTTGAAAGCCAGCCTCAGTAACAGCAAGGCACTAAGCAACTCAGTGAGACCCTGTCTCTAAATAAAATACAAAAAAGGGCTGGGGACATGACTCAGTGGTTGAGTGTCCCTGAATTCAATCCCCGGTACCCGCCACCCCTGCAAAAATGAAATAAGACCTGTACGGGGAAAAAAAAAGGTGTTCAGTTTAGACATAACTTATAGTTATATTTTACAGATTTAGGAGAAGATGCTAAGATGAATGTGAATGTTTCTGAACACTCAAAAGTGTCTGTGACTGTAAACGTGTAAGTTTCAATATATGGAGATAATTGAAACCACAGATGTGAATGACACCCAGGAAGAGAATATGAAATAAAGGACAGCGGTGAAGAGCCAAACAAACCCAAAACAACGCCACCACACAAAGTATAATGCTTCTCTTTAAAAAAAAGCAATGATGGAGTGAGCAGTGAAATGGATCTGACAGTATCTGGATAGCCTATTTGTGTTTCCTTCTAAATTGTCCAGTATGAGACTAGGTTGCAGAGAAATTTGGTTTTCACTCTATTGTACTTATCTCAATTCCAGGCTCATTTATGTCACACAATAGCACAGTGAGCTAGACTACATCTAAGAAAAATGTGTTCATCTGAATAATATCCAAATGACCAATTTATGTGGAGGTTTGAACAATTTCTGGGCAATTTGAATAATACAGATGGTTTCCAGTTTTGATGGGTTGCAACATTTTTTTCCTTCATCTAAACAAATGTTTATTTACATGAGCAATCCTGAAATTGGATCCTGGAAGTTATTCTGTAATCTACATTCATACAAAACAGAAGTAACTTTTTTGCAAATGATGTCATAGAAAACCCAAATCATAAATATCTTAATGGGAAGGAATCATATTGTATAAACTACCAACTTCTTAAAGTCATATTACTGAAATAACGTTTTAGAGTAAGAACACCTATACTGTACCTGTTTAGAGAGCCAGGTGTCTGATGTCATCTCATATTTCTGAAACAAAACAATTAATTGAATGAAGCATCTAAGACCAAAACAAGCATATTTAATTTAACCCTTTTTGTACTGTTGACTTCAGACTACTTTATCCTCCCTTCAAGCAGTGATGCCCTATGAGATATCCCATTGTCATTACTGATTTAAAATGAATGAAAAGTAGTGAACTGGTATTAAATGATAATTTAATTATAGAGTCTTATTTTTTTATGGTGAACTCTTATAGCATTCCCAGATGTATGTCACCAGGGATAGAAGATCATTTTCCAGCTATGTTTGATTACCTCATTCAAACTGTTTTGAACCACCAGACGCTGTCTCTTTTCACCTCTAGGCATCATAGGAAACAAAATTAGTAAGTCCTCCAATGGAACTAGGCAAATAGCCAGGAATAAAATTAAAAAGTGGACCTTCTTCTAATATTCAAGTTACTCTTAATCATTGCCATTTTTTATATTAGCAGTACTTCAGTCTTAGGAAAAACATCAAACATTTGAAATGCCAAAATTATACATTTCTTTAAAGCATTTTTACAAATGGTCTGAACCCAAATTATATTGCAAGAAGAAAAATTTGACTTCTTTCAAATATGTACAGGTAAAATGTTTTAGTAATGTTTCTGTGTAGTGACATGAAATAGCTTGCAATTTTTGAAAGAAATGATTCTATAACAAGAGTATTCATATTAACAAAACTAAATACAAAATATTTGAGGTTTTTCTATATGCAAAGGTGCTTATTTCAAATTTTTAATAGTAATGTATTTACAATTTTTTATCACTTTCCCTTTCTAAATTCATATTATTATTGCTTATGATTGATCACTTTCTCTTTTGGGGGCATGTTTTTCAATAGCTCTTCACCACATGCAGACATTATGAAAACATCTGCCTAAATCACTCTTCCTATTTGTTCCTAAGCCATAGCCATTCACAGTACCTAGAGAACACAGGTATAAAATATCAATGAGGGTACTCACTACTACCACCAAGTTTTCTTAGAAAAAGACAGAGTCCAAAACTTCATGTGCTACTTTTTATTTATTTTACTATTTCAATTAACTGAAAATAAAACCTTTTTAACTCTGAATATGTCAAAGAATTACAATAGAACATCAATAAGATATCAAATGATATGATAGGACTACTCTTTTCTTATTATAACATTTAAATTAGTTCCTTTTTATTGGTTCTTTCTAGTTACATGAGAGTAGAATTCATTTTGACATAATTATACAAGCATGGAATATATCTGTTCTAATTCAGACCCCAGTACCTTTCCTTCCCCTTTCCTGTCCCTACCTCCTGGTCCCTTCCCTTTATTGATCTTCCTCCCATTTACCTACAGTTATTTTTAAAATTAATTTCTTGTGGATGTACACGATGGGAAGATTCACTGTGGTATTTTTGCATATGTACATAGGAGAGTTGTATCAGATTCATTGCACTATCTTTCATTTTCCAATTGTTGCCTTTATCTATACTCAATAAAAAGAATTTAGATTATCCTTATAAGAAGATAACAGACTTTCTCTGATTAAGTAGAATATGCAGGCCAATTTTTAAATTACTTAACAATCAGGTGAATAAGAAAACCTATAGGACACTTTATTAAATACATGGAGAAAGGCTTCTCAGTCCAAAATGTAACAAGACAAATGAGGATGATCGAGATAAATTATCTAATATAAGCCTAATGTGACAAGTGTCTGTCAAACCTAGTAAATAAATGATTGATTCTCCTATCTCATATCCACATCTATACTTATCATCTCATTCTAAATTTCTACCTTTTTATTTTTCTTTCCTTTACAGATTATTTAAAAAGTATGTTTTAAAAATGTATACATGTAGTGAATACACAAATCTTAAGTTCATAATGTGATGAGTTTGCTGAATTTATTTATATCCCTCAGATATAGGATCTTTATGTTTCCTCCAAACATTCCTTCATACTTCTTCCCAGAGATTCCAAAATAGCAATCACTCTCCTGATCTTTTCCCCTATAGATTAGTTTTATTTGTTTCAGTAATTCAAAAAATTAAAACTGCATCACAAACATATTATGCACTTGCTGATGTGAGGTTTTTCCTATATCATGTGTTTGTGAAATTCATTATTGAGCCTACCAACATTTGATTGTTATTTCTTCTCAAATTTCTCAGAATTCCCTTGGATAGATGGGTCTTAATTTTTAAAATCCATTCCCTGTTAATGCACAAAGAGTCACCAGTCTTAGTTATTGTGAGTAAAGCTTTAATGAAGTTTTTTTGTTTTTTTTTTCTTTACTAATCCTTTGGTAGACACATTTTATTTATTGAGAAAATAGCTATAAATGAAATTACCAGGTATTTTCATGCATGTGATATGTATACATATATATGTATATGTTTATTTTTATGTAAACATAATGATATATACATGTTTAGCTTTATTTTAAAATAAAATTAATTGAAAAATAAAATATTTTAAAATAAAGTAAACTGAAAAATCAGTTTTTAAGTAAGTATATCAGCTTACTCTCCCACCTATGAAGAATGAAAATTCTAGTTTACCACATCATCAACAAATAATGTTGTTAACATTTTCATTGTTTGATTAATTTAGTCATGTTAAGGTTTGGAGTGTTATCCTATTATAATGTTAATCTATATTTCCCTAATATCTACTGATGTTGATAACCTTTTCATATGTTTATCATCTTCCTTATAATTTCTATTCACTTGCTTTGACATATTTTTTGGATTTTCTTTTGCTTTGTGAGATACATATTTTGCAAAAGTTTTTCCCTCAGTCTATAGTTTCTCAAATTCCTTAATGGCCCCTTTGATGAGAAGTTTCTAATACTGATGAGATCCCATGTGTTGCTGTTTTTAGGATTAGTAAAATTTTGTCTGTTCAACACAGTGAAGTTATATCCTGTATTTTCCCTTAAAAGACTTCCAATAGTACACTTTGTGGTTTATTTCAAATAAACTTAGACTATGATATGAAATAGAGGTGAAACTTCATTTTTTCCCTTTTGGATGCCAATTGTTCCAGTATTGTGCTTTTATTCTCCATTGAATATTATTGTATCTATGTTGAAAATCAATTAATCACACATATGGGCCTAATTTCTACAAACTGTGTGATTCAGTTGTTCTATTTGCATGTCACTGTACCTCTCCTACTATCCCTAGGCTTCAACAGCTTTGTAATTATCCTCAAACTCAGGAAGTACAAACTCCTCCAACTTCTCTTACGAGATAGTTTGGGCTTGTTCAAGTTTTTCCATTTCCACATAATTTTTAAAATTTTTCTACAAAAAGGGTCCAAGGGGACTTTATTTCATATCATATTTCAATTATAGTTTAATTTGTATAGAACAGACATATGAACAAGAGTAAAGCTTTCAATTAGAGAACATGGGCTAGCTTTCATTCATTTACATCTTTTTAAATGCCTTTCAGCAATTTTGTAATATTCAATATTGAAATTTTTCAGAGTATTTGTTGCATTTATGCTTACATAATTAATGTTTAAAGTTTTAGTGGTATTTTAGCATATTTCTTTCTAAGTAGTATTAGTATAGAAAAATGTATTTTGTGATTTCCAAATTCTTTTTTTGTAACAAGTGTAAACTTGGAGAATTTATGAGACTTATGAGTTTAAGCAAGTTCTGTATACCCATTTGACATAATTACCACTTGTTTATATTTTTGCATCATTTGTGTTATTATTGCCTCTTTTCCCAGTTTCTAAAGCATCAAAGAAGATAGAAACATGCATTTTAAAAATCAATAAAAAATTAGAACTATGCTTTTAAAATAAACATTTGATAGCAATTTGGAGGCACTGCATTCTTTACCCCTAAATAGTTTAGTGAATTTTTCCTGTGAAAATTAGAATCCGTAACCCAACAACAAAATTATCAAAAGTCAGGAAATTGAACAAAAAAATTGTGTTGGTAAACTGACCTTACAAAATGTGTTCTTTTATTCTAGGTTATTTGTACATCTTACATTTTATGTACACGAAAATGTCATCTGCAAATAAAGACAGTTTCATTCTGTTCTTTCCTAACATAATATTCATTCCTTGCTGAGGTACTTTGATTAGATCTTTTAGTAATGTTTGTATAAATAGAAGTGATAATGGATATCCATGATTTATTGCTGCTCTTTATATGAATAAGGTATTTTCTTATTGAATGTGAGCTATTTCATGAATATCCTTTATCAGATTGGAGATGTTTCCTTCTAGTTATATATATTGGAAGTTACCATGAATGGATACCAAATTTTGTCAATTTCTTTTTCTCCAACTACTATAGTATTTAATTATTTTCTTCTTTTTATCTTGTGATATATTATATTATTTGGTTTTCAATAGTAAACCAATCTTAAGTCCCTAGGATAGAATCCCTCTATCCATGAGGCACTAATGACCCCTCCATGTACATTGCTAGAGTCAAGTGTAAATAAGTTTAGGAATTTTTATATGAGAATGTTTTCTCTCACAATATCCTTGTCAAGTCTGCTGCTGATTCTTCCTGCTTCCTTAGATAAGTAACAACATTTTACTTTCCTTGGGCTCCATGTCTTTATTCTGTGGTCTAAAATTGTAGCCAGTAGAGGGCTTAGGATGCAGTTCAGAGACAGAGCACTTACCCAACATGCCCTGTTTCTCCTATTGCAAAATATCAGAAAATATATGTACATATATGTATATATGTATATATATTGCATAATATGATAAAATATCTGATATTTTATGGTGGTTTTTTTGGTGTTAGTATACAACAGAAATGCTGGTCTATAATGTTTATTCCATATTTTCCAGAGCAGACATTTGGAAATTACATTGTTAAATAATCAGAGAATCCTTTACTCAATTGTGTAGTACCTAATAGAACAATTTAATCTGATTGCCCCATTACTGAGAACCTTAAAAATGACATATATTGAATTTACTGCACAGTTTATAAAAACTGACTTTAGAAACTGAAATACAATTTACTTGTTGGTTCAAGAGCCTAAATTTTTAAATTTACATTTACTTAACTGTAGGACAAAGAAACAGTGTCTTTTGATAATCTGAACTACAGAAAAAAAAATGAATGTCTTTAAATAAGATCAGAAAGAAGTTTACTAGGACCCCAAGTTAATCAAAGACAAGAGGTACAAAAAAGTTCTAAATTTGAGAAAGACATTTATGTGGCTTAGACTACTCTTTCTGTCACCCAAGAATTCACTTGTTTTTCAAAAGCTGAATTTGTTCTCTTTTGCTTATCATTGATACTGCTCAAGTAAACCCTTTTAATAAGATACAGGTTTTTTGTTTTCCAACCACCTTTGAAAGTTAAATATCAAAGACTTTATACAAAATATTTCCTGATTTCTCTCTGTAAGGAAGGGTTAACTGCTTTGTTTCAAGCACAGAAGAAAAGTGATCATACTTACCCTGCTGCAGGCACCAGTAGTGGTCTCACAGACCGTGAGGATGGAGATGTTCTGAGGTCGGTTCAACCATCTCACCACTGTCTTGGTATTGCTTACCCACTTAACCATAGTGATATAGTATTCTCTAGTTTGGAAACAAAAATGAAAAATTACGTTTAGAGCCAGAGAATCTGAGTAAAACCAATAGTAGACACTTTATATTCAAATGTAACTGAAAACATTAAAAGGACGCTTCTTCATATAATTTCCATTATATATACAGAAATTTATTTGCACAATCTGCTATTTTTAAATATTTACATGTACAAATGCAAATAATGTATGTAAACATATGTTCATATATATACACATATAAAATATACATAAAATTTGGGAATAAATTTAAAAATGATTGATTCCTCAGAAAAGCAATTCTTGGAAAATAAAAAGAAATGATCAGAAGCTAGACTTTCATGAAAAACATTAATTGATTGGTGCTGATACATGTGCAAAACAAGAATATATTTTTAAGGCTATGTAATACTTTGTTTCTTTAAAAACACAATCAATAGCTAATTAAAAGCTTAATCTTGGCTTTGTAATTATGTCTTGTGCATGACCTTCATGTTGTTTCACTTTATATATGAGACTTTGCTTACAAGGCGATAAATGGTCTGTTTTGTTCAAGATCAAGAGCCAGTTCAAATGTTTTGTTTGCAAAACTTTTTTTTTACAATATTGTTAATTATTTTACTTATTTGAAAGAGTTTAAAACTAAGAAGAAATCAGACTTAAGGGGTTGAGTGACTACTAAATTTTTAATATAGAAAGGATGCTAATTAATAATATCCTGAAGGTGATTTCAGTTCCAGAAAGATGGATATATTTTCCATGATGACATATTGCACATTGTATTTTTGGAAATACATAATATTGTTGACACCCACATAAAAAATTCAATCATCAAAAATGATTCAATTTATGATACAAATGACATCTATTCTTATCTAGTATCAGAAGAGATGAGTTACTTTAGAAATGACTTAAAAAAAAATCATCCATGGGCATTATATTAAAGCCAGATTAAGAAAAACGTTGTGCTACAAAACACCTGTCCTTAAATATATCTGAGTTATATATCCAATTACATGAACTTACTCCTAACCCTGCTGAGTAGCTACCACTCTCTCTAGACAATCAGTCCATCAAAGTGAAGACATTAGTTGGAGGGTTATCCTGCCATGGAGTAAAGCCCGCCATATTTTCTTCAACAGTCTCTTAAAGAAATCTGGCAACTTTCACAAACAACTGAATCCCACTTGAAAATTGTCTAGAGACTCCAGGAAACCATAATAGGAAGGGCCCTAAATAGAGTTAGCAAGACAACTGTGAACCAAATAATAGATAATTTTGGTATAATCTGTGACCAAACTCTCTGGACCTTATAATCCTGTAAGGGACAATGTCCTGCTCACTTTCTCTGTTTTGTTTAAGTTAATTTATTTTGTATACATCATTATATTTAGCAGTATTAGTATTAAAAAGCAGAAAATAAATGTATTAACATTTAATAGATTACCTAGAGAATTAAGGTTGGAGAGAAAAGATAATGGATACTATGCTCAATCAGGAAAAGAAGTGCTGAATTCCAACAATATGTATTTCTGAATGATAGGTAGAAATATTGTTCAAAATTAAGTAAAAAATCTAACATGAATATTGTAAACACTGCTAAAAAGACTGCTAAATCAAGGAGTTCATATTTTGGGGAAAAAATGTAGATAAGACTAATACATAGTTAATTTTCAAAACCAGTCAGAATTTTCTCAATGAGTTAAAGCAAGTAATATATTTTATGCACAATGAGATGACAAAGTAACATAAATGATTTTAAAAATAAAATAACAGAACGGTATTTAAATATTCATATCAAGTGCTTTCTCTTTTAAAGTAGTATTCAAATGAAATGTTGCTAGAAAATCTTTGCAACACCTTTAGAAATACTGACATATTTATATCTGTTAATTATGAAGGCAAATAGTGACTTTCAAAAAGAACTGACACTTGGAAAAGACAACCAGTGCAAGTCTGGTGAATAACTGAATTGTTAAGAGACACTAACTTAGGTGTAAAATTGTTAAGCTAAAATCATGAACTTGTAGTCATACACTTACATTGCTCTTTGAGTAAATGATGTAATTTTTGTGTGTTTGTACTTAATGCACCTTGTGTTAATAAGCAAAATTGAATCTGATGTGAGATACCTCAGTATACAACTTATTTATATTCAAGGGTGACCTTGCACATGGTAACCACAATCTTTGTACTGAGAGTTCTCTTCAAAATTGAATGTGTACAGTCTCATATAGGGTAACTTCTAGGCATTGAAATATCTATGTTAAAGTGTTGGAAACATCCAAAATGGAAGTTAAAGTAGTCCTTGACTTAGAGAGAAAATAAACATGTACAGTTAATATCTTCCTGTGTTCCTGCTTTCCATGTCCCAGGATCCTAGGTGCACATCTCCCTGTTATTCACAGGGATATATTCTGCGTGCTCAAAAGCATTCAGGCTTTCTCTGCATGAGAAAGTAGTTCTAGTAGTACCCTTACCTGGAAATGTGACACTTCTTGGCCTGCCTGCTGCAGATGTGGCTGTCCTCCTGGAACTCCATCTCATGAACATATTAGATCTGGTGTTCCACGACCAGTAGCCAGCAGAAGTGTCCCTTTCTTAAACTGGCTTTCCTGCTTGTTCCTAGTCTCCATGGCTCTGGATTTCCCAGGAAGTACTCGAGGATCTGGTCCTCTTGAGCCACAGAGACAGAGACAAGCGGGTTAGAGGGATTGCACTCAAGTCAACAGAGACTTTCTATCAGCTGGGTGGTCTGGCACAGCAGATCTAATTGTCCACAACAGGGTATATGGAGTGGAGACCCTAGCATCACCTGCAGACAGGTATGTTAGCAGTCACACCTGTGATTTAATTGGTCTTATGTATAATCACTACTCTGGGCTCACAACATAATCTTTGTGCAAATACAGTTATTCTGAGATCATTCTCTTCTTAGACAACCCAGGAATTCTGCCCAGAAGTATACTGTGACTGCATTCATGACTTTCTCTTAGTGAGTATTCTCCCAAAGACCTCTGTTAATAACTATGTGCTACTTGTAAAAAGGTCATTTAGGACACTGTCATGAACACAGATTAATCTATTATTTAGATTTTCTTAAAAGGCACAGATACTCCTTGGAAGAATATGAGATGTAGGTTAGACATACTTCAATGAAATAGGAAGAGAGAGCATGACAGTGTCAAACCCAAGTGACAGGAGCAATATTACAGTGTCACATGAATGATGTAGGTGGAGAGTAATGGGTCACACAAGGTGGGTGGCCAGAGAAAGATTTCAAATAAGTCAAATAATGCTGAAGACTTGAGGTAAGGACAAACCAAAGACGATTACTTTTACTGTTCAGACTGGAAAGGTATGAACACAAAGGATGATGTGTCATTTCCCTCCAAATAATGTGACACGCATCTCATCTATGAAAAAAATTGGTATGATTCATTATAAAAAAAACTCTTCATTAGAATTTAACTATACAATTTAAACTCATAGCTAAATTTTCTAATAAAGGCACTGAGTGCTTGTAATATCTTAAACTCACAGCACAACAATTTGCAAAATAGCTCTTTCTCACAAGATGAGATGATTCTCTAGCTCCCACCATTACTTCTAGAGGTTGGTATCCAGGCAGGGCCAATATCTTAGGTCCTACCATGCTGCTACATTATTTTCAGAATCATCACAGACCATTAATCCAATAAAGATGAGCTCAATGGTGAAGAGATGAGCGTGTATTGAACTACTACTGAGGAAAGGCTGCATTCATATTCTAAATTTGTTTAATGAAGTGCTTTAGCTAAACTTTGGATGCATGAATGAATAATAAATAAAGAAAATGGAGAAGGCAAATGAAGGTAGAAACTTAGAAAATAAATTATGCCTTTACCCAGGATATCTTATCCTTTTAATTTCTTTTATAAAACCATATAAATGAGATAAAATCTAATTATAGTGTTTGGCTAGAGTATCTACCACATGATGATGGTAGCTTGAAAACCTTTCTATAATTATAATCTCTAGTTGTTATAAACAGATAAAACCATTTTCCAAATAAAAAGACTAAAAGAAATGACCTAAGACCTTCAATTCAAAGCAAAATTTTTTCTCTCACATGGAGGTAATGGAATCTAATTTTTAAGGTAAAGAACATCTTCCTACATTTATCTTATGTATCTTCCTTCTATATAGGCATAATGATGGATATTCCATTATTATTTTGTAACTACAGTGGTTTAATAGAAGAAAACTGAGGGGTAGTCATTTTTGAGTTTTAAGTATGACAGGAAAAAAATTGAAAAGAAAAAAGATAATTTATAACTTCACTGAATAATAAAATATAGCTCACTTACTGATTGCCATTACACAGAAATTCTAAAGATTATAAAAATATAGCAACTGTTTATATAGCATACAAAAGATGTAAATTATTATAAAAAAATTATATGTACTTTAAAATAAATTACATATCATATAATTTACATATATGATTTTTATATTGTTACTAAAAACTAAGAAATGTCTAAAATGGAATGTATGAACACAACACATATTCAAAAAACAAAATAACAAAAAAAATCAGAAGGGTCATTTAATGATGTGGAAGATTTAATAGGGTTGGAGGAAAGTATATCACTTATAATCAATTTAATCCTGTTTACATTTTTACAAATAGGAAACAAAATCAAGGTCAGGTATCACTAGCTCCTGTTAAAAAGAAATATGGATATTATAAAAATGATCCATGTGGATAAGATGTAAAAATAAAGAATGAAACCTATAGATTCTTAATTCATGATGGAGGTGGAGGGAGTCTGGCCCTGAGAGAGGTCCAGAGACCAGGTGACACTGTGGAATGGTGGCAGACACTGACGCAGACACTCAGCCCTTTCCTGCTAAATCAGAGCATCCCACGACTAAAGACCAGACAGAATGAGAATATTTCTATGACTGCTTCACCTTTGACTAAATCCCTCATGGCTGATAGACCAAGCTCAGAAAGACAAGTTTCTATTTGATTTGGTGACCCCAGTGGCATTACGTATGCCACTTCAGATCCACTTTTAGGTCTTCCATTACAATAGGGCTAAAGTGCTCTGTGACTTGATGACCTCATGTTCTTCCAAGGCTAACAACTGGTTCTGAGGTTGTATTTCAACCATTTAATCTTTCTGAGTTTCACCTTTCCCACTGATTAAAAGAAAATTAAAAAAAAAAAAACCACAACAGTTTATATTAGCTAGTTAAGGAGGGGTCTTTCAGAGAAAGCATTGCATAGATTTTTATTAGTTTTTCAAATGGAAAAAAATTCCATACACATTAGGTTGCACTATCTGTGCAACCCAAAGTGGGATGAGATTTCCCTCAATATGTCAACATTTTAATGAAAGTTCTGCTGGAATCAGTCACCCTGCATTGATTATAGACATCATCAAAACAAAATTTGAGCTTAGCCCCAAATCATTCAATACAGCATGAAACCATTTTCCTACTTGCCTATTCCTTCTTCAGAACTCTGATAAATTTCTAAATGTCTGCAACATTTGAAAAAAATTTCCTTTGAAGTATGAGCCCATTCAGATTTCAAAACACATGATTGTTTGATTATTTGTTCACTACTAAAGACTTTGCTAATATTAAATTTATGCTTCTGACACATAAAATGTGCTTTTTTTCCTTCTCTGTTCAAACTTCTTAAAAGTGAAGGCTTCTGAGGTAGGGTAAGTGGAAACAAAATCTCATTAAATTTCTCTGCCTGGAGAAGAATGCTAGCAAGTTCTTGGCAAGCTGTGGGGAGGAAGTTGGAAAAATAAACAAATTTTAGGGAGATTACACTCTTTTAAAGAGCACATTAAAAAAATTGGAATGACTATTTTCTAAAAGAAAATTCAGTTCGAAATTATCCTTTGTCCTTATCTTTCTATCACATCTCTAGCAAAAGACCCAATTCTCAGTATCAGTATCTTCAGTCATTTGCGATGCTGCTAATCACCTTGAAACTAAATGTGTCTTGGGAACAGCCAGACACCCAGAATGACTTCATTCTTCACTAATGGAGGCAACCTCAGCTTTATTTTCAAGTGGAATTGTTGAGCTGATCACATCTCTCTCTAAATTGCAACAAAATGATAATTGGATTGAAAATATCTATTTCCCCGTAAAAGTGAAATTGAAATTGCATACCTTGATTTAAAGCTGTCAGGTGGCATGAGTTCCAAAGTATGCGTTGGTCCATATAGGTTTACAACATATAATTTTATTGTTGGGTTCACTTGACCTGCCTTTGAGAAAATGAAAGTTGTAATGCAAGTATATTAAGCATTAGGCTACATTGAGAATAAAAGAAAAGGCACTTTGACTCGTTTACTTTTTTGTGTCATGGGGGAAAAAAGTTTAATTTCTCTAAAGTATAAATGATTTTAAATTCAACAACTTGATTGCTTTCAATTGTTTCTGCAGATTGCTGCTTCTCAAGCGTTTTAGTCAGACAATTAAAGGTGATAGGAAATCATGACGACTTTATTCATCAGGCAGTGCTACCCTGCTCTTCCATAGAAAGGCACCAGAAGGACTGACTGTGCAAAACAACTGGTAGATCAAACAACTGCTCACCTGATAGCATGTGAACTGCAGTGGGGAGATGGGGCTAACTCAAAAGGAGAGAAAGATTAAAGGAAGGAAAGAAGGAGGAAAGGAAGGAGAGAAGGAAAAAAGAAAGGGAAAAAAAAGAAATCCTATTCACATATATGATTATCATATATGATATAGAGCATATGTCACATGCTTAAAATTCCAGAAAATTCAATGCATGCCTTTGCATTCATCTACCTGAAGTTTCTTTTACACTTTAGTGATTCTTAAATGGAATGACTCTTTAATTGATCTCTTAAAAAATGGGCAGACTGCCCTCCTTAAGTATCTGGCATGAAAACTGTAAGGGAAGTGAGAGGTATTCATCATTTGAGAACAGGAATTAAATTTGTGTTAAATAATAACTTGCAAGTAGGAGTTGGTACATTTCTGGCATATATTACATGAATTTTCTCACTAAACATCCCTCCTACAGTCCTAAGATATACCCATTTTCCAGATGAAAATGGAGTAGCTAAACCAACTGTCTATTAGCAAAGGGAGCTAGTATTTAAATCCAGGATGCTCTTGACTAGGCATTTAGTTCATTTGTGGGCAATGTCCTTTGGAGTTTTTCTAAAATACACTGTGAGCAAGGAAGGGGCAAGAAGGGAACTTCCTCCATCATGCCTCAAACACTTTGAATGAATGAATGAATGAAAAATGTTCCCATCAGGAAGAAATTTTGCATCAAATCACTTGACTACTTATGGCTCAACGTGTTTCTAAACAACAGGTATGGCTATCCTTATGGTGTGACTGAGGGCTACAGAACACACTATGAGATATTGAGAGGGAGTTGAAGTGAGTTCAAAACTGAAGAGTGCAAAGTGAGTTCAAAATGGAAAAGCATGGGAAAACTGATTTAAAAATGACAAAGAAAGATTCATGTTCAAGACAATATTACCAACAAAGTCAAAATTAAGTCAGGACCAGAAGTAATATGATACCTTCCACCCATTTCCATGAAGCCCACCTTCAGCTTGAGGACAATGTTGCATGATGATGGTGAATGGACAACATTTTAAGAACTGGTTTAGTTTATTCTGAGAATCAGAGAAATCTGAATCCAAATTGTGACTCTGCCATTTACTTGACATGGATCATAAAAAGATGCTTAATATTCTCAGTATAATTTACTTGCTTATCAAAAAAGAGACACATAGTTCTCTGAGAACATGTCAAAATAATAGTTTTAAGTCAAAGATGGTTCCTTTTCTGTACATAAAAATATAGTTTTGTTACATGGACTGAAGATGATAACGTGTCTAGTAAATGGTCATGAGTTAAAAAGGAAAGTTATTATTATGATATTAATTCTTCTGATCTAGTTAGTGAAATGTGTACTTATATTCTTATTCAATATACTGATTAAACTAATAAAGAAATTTAATTACATTTGATATCTATGAACTCTGACCAGTAATCTAGAATTTATGACATATTTTGCCAGACACATCAACCATTATCCTGTTGTTATGGCAGCTTTGTCAGTAACACTCTAAGTTTATACCTGTTCAGGATCACTGATAGCCCCATTAGCTTCTACATGAAAACAAATCAAAAAATTGTGTATACCTGAGACCATATTTTAGGTAAAAAGTGAACTCTAAAGAAATATCAGGCCGTCTCCAAAATTCAGCTGTTCAGTACATCCTAATTTTGTTACATTTTTACTTTTCCATGGAGTTTTGAAATTAAGCACATATGGCAAGTTCATTTGTATCTTTTAATATTTGAATCATTTCAAGAGTTTGCAAATTAGAAGTTCATCTATTTGCTTTTAGCATTCACATTTGCCACAAACCCTGCAGAACCACAGAATTCCTTCCTCTATGATTCTGAAACACAAGCCTCAATAATAATTAACCTTATTCTACTGGCAACTAAATTGTCATTAAATGAGATAATGTTTTAATTAAGAAGATTAACCTGAGGTCACAGAGATAGAACTGTGTATCTCTTTCGTGCTGAATCGCTAATGATAGGGTGTTTTATGAGGTCTGAATCATGCTGAATTAAGTAAAATACTAATATATTTGTTTGGTGTAAGTATTTCATTAGTAAATTTGACCACATTGGGTTTTTGCTGCACTCATTTTAATCTAGTTTAATTTAAAACACAATTTAGTATGAACTCAATGTGTTATTTCAATTTCTAAAGTACCACTTTTTGAAAGTACATTACGTAGGAGCAAATTGAAACAATACATTTGTTAAGGGAAAAAACGAGCAAATGTTGTTCTAAGTCAGAGTAGAAAATAATATGCTTGAAAATTAAAGTAACATACCCAAAATAATACTGAAATATATTCTGAGAACAAGGACCAAAATCCAACTCTACTTTCTTTGAGTCTCACTGTCTTACATATCTGGGTTGGTGTTCCAAATAACGGTTTGAAGACTAGGGTGCTTTCACTTAGTTTGTCTGCTAGGATATTTGCTTATTTCTTATTTTTAATCCTCTTTAATAGTAACCATCAATACTCAGGCCCCTCATCATGTTATATTTGCATATTGCAGGTATGAAACCGAGAATACTACCCACTCACAGACAGGTCATTAGGAGCAAATGTAGTAAACAGATCTACAAATATTTGTTAACTTGACAAAGATGCTTTGATTTCATCGATGTATCCTGATATACAAGATGACCTCTGGTAGCTTTATTGAGAAGAATGGAATCAATAAATTTGAGTTATTTTCTTACTCTTAAAAATAGTTGTGACTTTTATAAAATCCTTAACCTTTTAGAATCTCTGTCTGCCTTTTGTAAAACATAGGCAATTGTGATAAAGATCATATGAGAAATATTAGTGAAGTGCCCCTGAAAACATATTACATTATTAACACTTGTAAATTATATAAACGTTGTTATGTGCTGTTAAATAATTGATTGCATAATGAATGATTAAATAATTAAGTATCTACATTTGTGTCTTGTGTCTTCTGAATTACTGCTCATATATTTCAGTTTTTCCAGATGTTTCTTTTTGCTCATTTGTTGACTTCAGTTTTGCTAAAATTGTGAGTCCTGGAAGTCTCCAAGTTCAACCACCCTTGGTCCATAACTGAGAAGGAAATTTGAAGATGAAGCTAAGTATATCTTTTAAATTCTCACTCCTCTTGGAAAATGAATTACAAAGTGTTGTCCCTTCTGCGGGACTGATTTTATTCCCTTTGTGTAGTGTGCATGGAACAGGTGGATGTGCCTTTCACAGTATATCATTAGTTCTCCATTTTATACTTAAATTGCCATGTAAACTTTAATCATTTTAAATAAACCAAAGTCTTTCAATTGATCTGGAAATAAAAGGTATACTGGTGTGCTATATAGGCACAAACTATCAAACACACAAAAAGCTCAATTTATAATTGGAGAAGTCAAGAACTTTCCTTAGAATACAATAAAAATCTCTCTGTGAATATGATTATTTTGTAGAGAGGTTGGATCGCCATTTTCTCCCAAAAGCACCAGGTAAATGTGCCTTCTAGTCTGTATCCAGAGAAGACCCTAAAAATAGCATTTTGAAATCATGGAAGCCAATTCCTCTCCAACCTGCATTATTACTATAAACTACAAAAAGGAAGATGGGGAGGGCAGAAGCTCCTGGAGGAAAATGCTCATCATATTCCTGATTTCCCATACTGAAGCCTATCTGACTTTCTCCCCTGGATAATTTGAATCTGGTGGATGGCAGGAGAAGAAGGAAAGCATGAGGGACCTTGCCCCACCCTGACCATGCCTTCACAGCAGGTCTGGTTTAACAGCTAATTAAAATTTGCCCAGTGTGCTGTGCTCAGTTAAAGCAGTGCGCGAATTCAAACCCTGTGAAACTTGAGAAAAGCAAAGTACAACTCTAAAAAGGGTGGTTTGAAAACAGTTTCTAAATGAAATCAGCATCCTGTTACCTAATAAGAGCTAAAATGCATAAAGTGTCATTTTAGAAATTTTCTACATGATATCTTACATGACTAATACATGGGGACCCTCACCATAAGTCTTTCTCTTTGTTAGATAAGCTTAAGGGAGAAAAGAACTTTTAAAAAGAGACCTCCAGATATTAAGGATGGCCTACAATTGAAACCCAAAACACTCTGCTTTTACAGGCTGCTCCAAAGGCCTCAGTCAATATTTGAAAATAATTTTACTATTTGGGTAGATTTTCATATTTTCTCACCCAGGAAAACCCTATCATCTATCCTGTCTATATCTGGCTATGATTCAACACAGGCATTTCTTAAACCATGTTCCAGAGTGTGCACTGCCAAAATAATGCTGATATTAATACTAATACTAATAAATTCTTTATGCTTAGTCTATTCTTCATTGGTGATTCTTTATGCTTTGTCTGTTCTTTATCAAGATTCTTTATGCTTAGTCTATTACTTACTCAGATTCTTTATGCTTAGTCAATTTTTATAGGAGATTTATAATACACATTAACATATAGTATATTAAGTATTCTATGAAATCATCTGAAAAAAGCTAGAGCTTTTCTTTTTAGCTAAGAACTTCCAACTTATTTGATGATACCACTTTCCCCTCTCTTTTAACACCTACCTGCAACTCCTAGATTATACTTTGGAGAAACTCTTATCCTAGCATCAGTTCTGTGTTTTACCTATTCTCACCTTCTTTTCACCAGGGAAGATGAGAAAAACAAGAATGAGAATCATAAGAAAAGACCCCATTCCCCCTAAAATCATTTCTCCCTCTTTCAACCTAGTATTGTGCCTTGACTATTAAGAAATGATTCATCTATTTTTCAAGTAAATGAAACTTTCTCTTCCAAAGACAACTTATTCATGAACCCAGCACATTATCTCACCAGTCTCTGGTGCTGACAGAAGAAACAAACTACCACTTCCACATTTCTTACCTTGGGATATGGATATTGCTTTGCTTTGGGATACAATGCTCCAGTATACCGAGGGATAACCATGTTAGGCACCAGGGAGTCATTTATCATCAGGAAGGCAAGCCTCTCTCCATCTGGGGACCACCAGTGGGCGATGTGAGAATGCAGAAGTTCCTCTAGAATAAATAAGTGTCATTTGAAACCGACTGTAGAGATGTGGGCTCAGTGACCCACAAACATCTGTCCTTGATATCTCCATTACACACATATATTTTCTGGACAGTGTGCTGAATTTTATTAACTTCCCTGAGAATTCTGTGAGCTACCTTTTAGTCCCAGGAAAAACAGATGCAGAAGGACAGTATGAAATAATAAAATCATGATTTCATCCGTCATCAGCAATGTAGACAAGGCATATGGAAGCACTATTACAGCAGAAAGAATGAGAACAGTGACTGAAGGGTGAGAAATGACCTAAAACCACACGAGTGTTACCGTGAATTCATATTTGTATATGACTATTTTTCATTCTCTCACAAAATGAATTAAGAACTCACTAAAATTCATTAAACTATTTTAAACTCTAAGGAAATAGAATAAGAAATACACTGGATATCTTTCATGTAACCCAAGAATCACTATCCACTTTTCCACACTCGCTTTCTGGCTCAGAAAGTTAATCTATGTGAACTACATCAAAAGGGCCCCCATGCCCTCTGGCTTCCAGAGGACAGATCATTATAATGCTTTGGCAGGAGATTAGAAGGAAGAGAGTAAAGCCAGGTTACTTATTCTCTTAACTCCATGCTGCAATGTCACCTCAGGCTGCCTGTGAACTTTAAATGATATCACTACTTTGGTCAAAGCAGGCTCCTCTACACAATTTTCTCATCTAGTAGTAGCTTGGCTGCTACAGGTTGAGATCACAGCACTTCCTTTTGTGGCTTCCTCATATCTTTTGTTTTGTAAACTCTCTTTGTAAATAAACCCTTTTCAAATTATGTACCTGCATATGTCAGGTCTTTCCTTTTGGAATCCTGATAGAAACAGTCCAGAAGTTGTCTCAGTAGATAGATCTTCAAAATTAGATTTTGAGATCAGCCTTTATTACTATATACCATATATATTATATTCTAAATATAAAATATATATGGAATATGATAATAACTTTCTAAGAGGAAATTGTAGCATAGATAATCCATAGTAGGAGATGGAGTTGTGAGTATCAATTGTCACTAGTAGTGACATGGGAAGACATGCTGGTAGAGGGCAGAGGTGTTAGAAGAACAAGTGTTTGTGATACTTAGTTGCTACAACAACAATGATTATAAAAACTGAAATACAGTTGATGTGGTTCTTCTGACAACCCAGGGAAATTGCCTAGGGAAAAAAAAAAGAGAGAAGTTGAAACTATGACTATGAAATTAGGGATGTACATAGAGAATAAATGATCACCATGGGATCACTGAATGAGTCCATTTCTGCATTTAGGGAAGGATATGGCTGAGGTCCAAGATAACACAGTAATGTTTAAGAATCTGCACCCAAATTAGGGGCTCAACTCCTGTGTGATTTTAAGCTGAGATAAAGATATTGGTAAAGATAATTTGGGACCTTCACACATCAGCTAAGGATACTTGGGTAAAGAGAAGGAACACTTTTTTTTCTCTTGACCAGTCTCATATAGAACACATTGTGTTATATATGATATATAATATATGTGTGATATATATAACATATCACAATATAGCATGTGTGCTATATCATTGTGCTATATTGTGCTAAATAGTGCTGGTATACGCAACTGATTTTATGGTTAAATATTCTGAACCTCAGAATACTCACAAGTCTTTCACTGTCAGAGACAACCTCTATACAAGAAAATTAGAACTCTTCTGCATAATGGCAGCAAATTCAAAACAAACTTCTTTGAAAGTTTGAGTCTAAAATATTGGGAAAGTTTTTAAAGACCTGGTAGTCCATGACACATCAGGGTTTTTTTCTCAGAAGAGAGAAAAATTCTTGGAATTGCATTTGTGCAAAAGTAAAGATGAGTTAGACTCTCCTGGATTTAAAAAAAAAAAACACAAACCACATTTTAATATTTAATATTTTGCTCTGTTCTTGTTCCCAGGTGACCTGTAAGGCTTCCAGTTCTGAGTTGGATTTGAGCAACTGAGGATTCTGCTGTGCAGATAGGCTATGTTGCAACCTTCTCTCCCTCCTGCACCTTGTGACTCAGCAGATGCAGCAGTAATGTGACTGCCCATGACAAAGAGAGGTGCCATGTGAAGCTTTTGGCACTCCCATATGATAATCACAGCACAGGTATTTCACAGTTTGGAGAAAGACCATTCATTCTCTCTTGTGTTAATGGATATTATCTATTTCATAAACAATTCTCTACTGGGCTCTGATTGAGAAAATTAGCCTGACTATGAGTTACCAAATGACTATGCAATCCATACCACCCATCAAAACCAATTATTATCTGGTCCACTGACCATAAACCTAAACACACACAGTAATGTTCGACTAAAAGATAAAAGTCTTATATATGGGATTGAACCAGAAAACATATGGGACTTTCCATAATGTTGCAGTATTTGCTTCATCTTCCCACTCTCATCTCTCACACCTATGCCCTAGGGTATGTTTTCTGAAAAAACCTGTCAGTGGACAAATAAACATTGGTTTGGCCTGTATGATGTACATGAGCAAGTCAGGATTAGATAGACTGTGTAGTACAATCTGACTCACAAGAGTCATGGAGGCATTGAAAGACAATAATGAACATGTCTTCCAATTGGCAGAATCTCGAACCAAATATTTAGTTGTCCACTTTTGTTGGAGAAAATTTGGCTTGAAGAATAGATTCATTGTGATTCATGCATGGTAACTAATAATAAGCCATCTCATCAGAGAGAGGGAAAGAGTAAAACTAGAAAATTAGTAGTGAGGATGTTTAGGAAAGATAAGTGGATTGACTTATCATAAGGGGTAAATATTTGAAAATGTGAAGGTATTAATGTCCAACTTAATGTTTACGAGAGCACAAGCACAACTAAAGTGGTTACCAGTAATTAAATGAGCAAGATGACTTCCCCATGCATGTCAATCAGCCTTTGGCTCCCCCGCCTACCTGGCAACGGCCATTATCACTGAGCTTTGGTATAATATAATTTCCCAATAAGTCTATGTGACAAACTGGTGGCAGATGGATTACATGGAACCATTCCATCAGGAATGGGCAGCATTTGTGTCATGCAGAGAGAAACATATCCTGGGAGTGGACATGTCATCTTTGCTATATACAGTCCTGTCAGTACTACTATATGTGGACTTAATGAAAAATATATCCATTGTCATAGTAGCCTACACTGCAACACTTCTAAACAGCATAGGCAGGAGGGACAATTCTAGGAAAATTGGGATAGGAGTTGTAACATCATCAGTCATTATCATGCCAATAACCCATTGGACACATTTTGAATTGGAAGCTAAAATGTCTTCCCTAAATATTTTAAGTTTATTACAAATAAAAGGAAACAAACTAAAGAAACAATAACAGACAGAAGACCCTGACACTGCATTGGGTCTGATGATATTTCGTTTACAAGAAATAAAATGTGTCTTTACTATACAAAAGAGGTCATAGAAAAATGTATTTAGAACTTAGGACATTCACAAATACTTCTTTGCCCAATGGTTCCAGACAGAAATTGTATCAATTTGACTAAGAAAATTAAGCAAAGAAATAAGATTTTGTAGGAATAAAGTTTTGGTTTGATCCACCAGTTAACATATCTAGTCAACATAGCAAAATAAAGGGAAAAGGATCAGTAGTCGAAGAAGGCAATCATGATTATTGCCTAATGCCACACGATAAACTTAATTCTTTTGTTAATGAGAGTATTTGCTCCACAACTGTATATGAGAAAGATGAGTGTTGTTGTATTCATAAATTCCAAATCTAAAACTGTACTGATACCATCCTGCAGTGAAACAGTAGCAGAATGAACTTAGTGTGCTCCTCTTTTAGGGATATAAGCTTTTAATTAGAATATTAAGAATATTCCTTTGGTCTCTGACTTTTCATTGGGTATGATCAATATGAAACACAGGCAAATCAAATGAAGGGCAGAAATGAGTACATGGAATTTTATTTTTGGCTCCTACACATTGAAATCATGTGTCTGGTTGTGTTCCTCATCCAAACTTATTTCTTTTACTGTGAAAAAATATGCAGGATTTCCTTCTCCTAGCTTCTGCTGACTGCTACCTCTCCCTTCCACTTCAGGTGTTAATAATCAAACCATTACTAGCCAGTGGTTGTTGCATAGACCTTGTCCTTGAGCAGTGAGGCTGGGTGGGAGGGAGGCCCTTAGGTCACTGGGGGTGTGCCTTTCAAGGGCACCATAGGATCCCTGTTGGGGTTTCCGGGACCCCCAGCCTTGGGCATGGTCAAGATGGCGCCTGGCGCTGAGCCAAAAGCGGCCAGCTATACAGTAAACAACCAGCGAATTCCAATGATTGGCTAGTTAACGATGTGATTAGAGCATGCCCCCCTCGTGTACCTATTCTATGCCTGCAGCTGTCCGTGCGTTTACCTCGTGTGCTCTCCCCTGATTGGTTGAAGTGTATATAAGCTTGATGGGTGGGGGAAGAGAAAGAAGCTGAGAGTAAAGAAGAAGCTGAGAGTAGGGGGAAGCTGAGAGTAGGAGAAGAAGCGAGGAAGAAGAGTGCGAGCGAGGGCGAGAGCCGAGTGGGAGAAGCGGAGCGGCCGAAGCAGGTGTGAGCCGAGCGGGAGAAGCGGAGCGACCGGAGCAGGCGAGAGTTAAGCAGAGGGAAAGAGAGCGAGAGAAAGAAAAGAGAGAGGGATAAAAAAGAGGGAAAGAAAGGAAGACTGTGCACAATAAACTTCCAAAGCTTCAGACGTTTGTCGTGTCTCTCTCTGCAGGCAGAGGGAACGCGATAACTGGTGCCGAAACCCGGGAGCATGAAGGGTTTATAAAGAAGACAAGGTAAGATATCTTAAAAAAATTTTCAATAAGTTAAACCGGTTATAAAAAAGTTAAAGGGTATCAGGATACGCCATCAGCGGTCCTGGGGATACGCGGAATGCGGTCCAGTTAAAGGGTATCAGGATACGCCATCAGCAGTCCTGGGGATACGCGGAATGCGGTCCAGTTAAAGGGTATCAGGATACGCCATCAGCGGTCCTGGGGACATGCGGGATGCGGTCCGATTAAAATAAAAATAAGGACACACGGAAGGTGGTCCGGTATCGGGATACGCCAGCAGCGGTCCTGACGCGTGGAACGTGGTCCAATTAAAAGTGAAAGTAGAAACACGCTTGAAGCGGTCCAATTAGGGTATAGGTAGCACGTGAAAAGCCGCTATAAAAATTTTAATGCACACTTGATAGATAGTTTTCCTTTCAGTAATCTCGTTGCTCCTGGCAGCTAGGCCACTGTTTGTTATTGTAACTGCCATAACTGAAGCTATTCAAATTAGTAACAATGGGGTCTGAAACGTCTAAACTCAGAATGCAGCAACCCCTCAGGGAGCTATTAAAAAACCATGGGATGCCATTAAAGGAAAAAAAACAGCTAAAGTAAACTTAATTTAGTTCTTTTCATTCTAAATTTCTTAACTCTGGATAGGGACGGCCACTCTGCAGCTGATCGACATTATAATCCCCATGATACTCCTCAAGTATGGGCAAAATGGAAAGATATCCTGACAGGTTGTTGGAAAGGACCGGATCCAGTCCTTCGTTGGGTCCGAGGGTCTGTTTGTATTTTCCCACAGGATCAACAGACTCCAGTCTGGATTCCAGAAAGGCTAATCAGAGTTTTACAGCATGCAAGTGATGCTGCTCCTCCTCGCAATGGCGAGCCTGAGCCTTCCTCCAATAACAAAAACTCAGACGAAAAGGCAAACCCGGAACCTATGGGCCATTGTTAGCCTAGCCATATTTTTTACTTCTAACTAACACATTTTTTATCCTTCCTTTTCTTGTTTTTCACCAATTCCTCTACAAGCCTGTCAATTCTACTGATGATTTTTCAGGTCGTGCTGTTTTTGGTGACAAGGATATCTCTAGTCTTTCTTTGCTTTAACAGGAGGAATTTTTGTACTTTGCCACTGGAATCATACTACAAATCAGACCCAGAGTAGAGCAACTCGTTCTGCTGACCCTAGCTGTAATATTGCTTTTCCTCCCACGTCAGCTTGTGTATTTCCTCCCTTTTATGTTTCTACCAACTAACATTTCTAATAACACCTCTTAACTGTTCACTAACCGTGTGCTATCTTTCACAATGCTGGAATGGTTCTTTTGCCACCCGTGCAATTTTGATGCACATTCCTATCTTCCTACCAGTCCTAGTTTCTGTTGCAGATATAGAATTGCCAGTGCTATTATCAAGAAACAGAAGAGGCTTTGACATTGCAACAGCCGTGATCATTGCCATCACAGTCCTTGCAGTAGCAGCATTGACACAACCATAACAACGATCATTTGGCCGAAAATACAGCTGCAGCCTTACAGACCATAGAGACTCTATCAGGAGTGGACTTACTACAAGAACAAGTGGATACCTTGCAAGAACTTTTGGGACTGGGATGCATTTATTCCCTGAGAGCTGTTTGTGTTGCCCGTATTGTAACTCTACTGGGATGTATATTGTTTCTGTATTTAATATGGCTACATGGTTTTTCTTCTGTTTATAGATTTATCAAACAGCGGGCAGGCTTAGGAGCTATGGTGGTACTCCTCTGCCTTGGCCTCCTTCTCTTCATTCGTTTTGGCATGCATCTACGAGCTAGCCAATAGAGAGATCAGATTATCTTTCATCAGGCCATGACCGCCCTAAAGGCCGACAGCCCCCCATTGGTATGGCTCTTGATGCTGGACCGGTAGTCAAAGACGGGTAATGAAGGAGGTGGCTGTGTACCAGCCTAAGACAGGAGCTGCAGCATGCTCTGCAGGCTCTGATGACGGGTAAGGACATATGCTGACCACTCAGCCTAAGACAGACACGGTCCCGAGCCTTAGTTTAATAATAAAGAAGGGGGATATGTCGGGGTTTCCGGGACCCCCAGCCTTGGGCATGGTCAAGATGGCGCCTGGCGCTGAGCCAAAAGCGGCCAGCTATACAGTAAACAACCAGCGAATTCCAATGATTGGCTAGTTAACGAAATGATTAGAGCACGCCCCCCTCGTGTACCTATTCTATACCTGCAGCTGTCCGCGCGTTTACCTCGTGTGCTCTCCCCTGATTGGTTGAAGTGTATATAAGCTTGGTGGGTGGGAGAGTAAGTAAGAAGCTGAGAGTAAGAAAGAAGCTGAGAGTAAAGAAGAAGCTGAGAGTAGGGGGAAGCTGAGAGTAGGAGAAGAAGCGAGGAAGAAGAGTGCGAGGGAGGGCGAGAGCCGAGTGGGAGAAGCGGAGCGGCCGAAGCAGGTGTGAGCCGAGCGGGAGAAGCGGAGCGACCGGAGCAGGCGAGAGTTAAGCAGAGGGAAAGAGAGCGAGAGAAAGAAAAGAGAGAAAGGGATAGAAAAGAGGGAAAGAAAGGAAGACTGTGCACAATAAACTTCCAAAGCTTCAGACGTTTGTCGTGTCTCTCTCTGCGGGCAGAGGGAACGCGATAGATCCCAGTCCTGGGTCTCTGGTTCTAGGCTTATTAGATTTTGCTCCTGCATGCATGCATTCCTATGGTGATGCACCACCCTAAAAGAGGCCCAAAGTGACAGGGCCACCTGATTATGGACTGCAACCTCCAGAATGGTGAGCTAACCCAAGCTGTTCCCTTTTTAAGTTAATTGCCTAAGGTATTTTTTGTAGTAATGGGAAGGTGACTAATATAACTTTCTTAAATTATTTACTTTTGAGTGTGCTATTGTTTTTGATTTATATGAATAATTTACAATTCAGTTAAAGAGAAGAGTTACACATGACCCACTGGAGAATGTATGATGAGGACTAAACAAATATGAATTCTTATACTTATGAAATTTAACCCTATTGGTTAAAGTCAACACTCTGGATTTCTGAGGGGGTGGGTCTTATCAGAGGTACTAAGGTATGTATGACAGTACTTTCCACAAGTAAGCATGGTATATAAACCTCAGGCAACTGTTATACCCAAGTAGAAATTGGGTAAACCCAACTCTCATTTATTTTAGATTGATCTTTGTCTCATATCCTACTCCACAAAAATGTTATCGTATCAAAACTACAAACACAAAGAGATATGTGGTTTTTTTTTTTTTTTTTTCAGATGAAAAAGTGAAGTTAACTGGAAAGGGAAGTTAAATAGAATAATCTAATATGCATTGGCTTTACAGTCATTCTGGAGAAGGCCCAGCTTCTTTAATTGCAACTAAGAGGGACATTTACTCAAGGATTGAAAATTCCTATGTTAATTATATTGTATTATTTACAAACAATTTATTTTTACAAATTGCATTCCATTCCAATTTACTGTAGGTTTGGCTCTTCAATGTTTTTATTATTCTGATTTAGGAAATCTCACTGCAGAGCAGATGAAGTCTGCAGCACATGTGGTTTTATATCACAGACACTTAAAAAAAGCCTCAACACAAAGCATTTCCAGAAAACTAAGATATGATCATTGTATTCGGATTAACATGCTATTCTGAAAAGCAAGCTGATTTTATCCATTTATAATCAACTTAGAGTTTCTCAAGAACGTATTGCCATCCCTGCAGGCCTGTGGTTAATGCTTTCCCTTTATTTCTGCATTTCACTGCCAATTTTCTTGTAAGAATTATCTGTATTCATAGTCTTATCCCTTCCTTCATGGGCTCCCATGCACTGCAATCTCATTCTGGTCCCATCAACTCACTGATTTTGCTCCCGTCAAGGTCATGGATAATCAAGTAGCAAATTCAATGTTAACTCAGAATCCTTAGCTTGTTTGACCTCAACAGACTCAGCACTGTTGATAACTATGCATTTCTCAGGCTTCATGGCTGCATCACTATCTTTTAAAAAAAAAAAAAATCTTATCTGTTACAGTCTAGTGACACTGACTCTCAGTAAGTGTTCAATAAAATTCTGATGAATCAACGAGGAATAAATGTGACTTCATGTATCCATGAGAAGGCAGAAAGTGAAAAATAGGTATTTTGAATAGTTCTCATTAAATTAAAAAGATGCAACAATTGCAATCTGTCAAAAAAGGATATTGTTTATCCTGTAATATTTTTCTATTTTTGCCATTCTTGCAAGTCAATACAAGAACCATTTCTTCTAGGAAGCACCTTGGAATCCTCTATCACATCAAACTTCTTTTTTGTTCATTTGTTTTGTTTTTCATACTGGGGAATGACAGCAGGGGTGATTTACACTGAGCTACATCCTCAGTTCTTTTCTGTTTTTAAATTTTGAAACAGGGTCTTGTCAAGTTACTTAGGGCCTCACTAACTTACTGTTCTTAGCCTCAAATTTGTGATCCTCTAGCTTCAGCCTCCTGAATCTCTGGGATTATAGGTATGCACCACCATACTTGGCATATCAAACTTAGTTTTATGTATAATTCTACTTAATATGCTGACATAGGTTATTTGTATACTTCTTTTTTCATGATCTGAATGGTTCCTTACATAATATTTATAGTTTATCCCTTCACTAATTTGGATATAGTAAAACTCTTACTCCTCATTTTATTGCTTTCATATAAGCCTTGACAGATATATTTGCTACATTGCTGTGGCTTGAAGTTCAGAGAACAATTTCTTAAAAATATGATAATCTAAAATATGTTAATAAATCATTTAAGCACATTAGTCTCATTACTTGATAGACTTTAAATAATTTAAAGTAAGTCATTTTTTTCCTACTAGATAGATTAAATATAGAAATTTCCAAAGCTGTGAACTTTGCAATTACATACTTTCTTTTAAACAAAACTTAAAAGATTTTTAAAAATTCACCTTTGATAACTTACCTCATTTAATTATAATACCAAATACATAGATGCCCATCACTAGCATTGGGTGTGCTTTGTGTAAACAAAATTTAAAATTATCTTCCATCCCAACAGTTTTATTATTTCTCTGAATTTCACCATCCCTTTAAAACATGCCATATTTTATATGTTTTTATTTTATTTAGGAAATGAATAATGCTAAGAATGAGACAAAGAACACTTAAAATGACACTTTTCAAGACTCCATGGTATTGACTGTGGTTGAGAGCAATACCCACAATCACAAAGTGGCCTAGTCCAAAAAAAATTAAGCTCCATCCTTAAAATTGCCATAAAACATTTTATTATCTTTTATGTGACTCCTCTTATCTTTTCTCCCATGACTTTTGTAGAAAATAAATTTCAATTTTTGAAAACAATTAAAAATGTTACATGTTACTACCTGAAACTTCCACACACGTGAGATTGTAATTGACTTCTGAAAAGTAATACAAAGCTGCCCACACCAGAACCACACACATACAGCACTACAGAACATGAATTCCCCAGGGCATGTCGCTGTGTCCCTGAATGTGTGAAAGAAAGTTCTGGAGCTGGAACTGTTGGCACATCAAATAAGCAAGCGACATGCAAGATTAAGGTGCACATGGGACTCTGGCAGCATGGGTTGGGGACAGCAGCCAAAACGTTAAGGGAGAATCAATAACATCTGAATTAAGTCCTTCTGCCAAACCTATCAATGATTCCCTTAAAAGGATTTCTTCTGGAAATGAAGTGAACATTGAGTAAGTCCACAGATAGCAGCATGCAGAACCTTTGGCTGAGGAAAAGATTAGTGAAATATGAAGATTTAGGGGCCCACATGTGTGCCATGTCTTAGGACCCAGGGAAATCAAACACCAAGACGTAGGGCAGCCTGGTGCCTAAGCAATGGCTTTGGAAACAGAAGACTTTCAAAGGCCAACTCTGCCACTCATCAGCTCTGAGTCTTTAAAGGTCACTCGTGCTCCCTAAGCCTTGATTTCTTCAATAAGCAGTGTTATAAGGATTAAATCAGATACACTGTGAGATTTCCTAGTGTACTTGGAACATAGTGACCCAAAGTGTTGAGTTCAATTTGAATGGAAGAAACTATATATTTTTTTCACTTCCCCTTTGGAAACTTTGAGACCTACAGTGTCATCACAAAGGATTTTGTTACCTGTTTGTCCTGCCCACTCCAAAACCTCGACACTGTTCACTCTCTGAGCAAATACATATTTTTATTACCTCATTAAGAAAATGATATTATTTGTTATCTATTGGTCTCCAATATTGTCCTTTAAAATTTCCCTAAAAGTGGAATGCCCATAACCTATACGAAGCTTCCCCAATAGGACAGTGGCCTAAGTCATCTTGATCAGGGTTCAAGTCAGCAAAATAGGCACAGTCTACACTGCACATACACTTCATTGACTTCAAGCTCATGGATGCTAAGGATCACACTGCATTGCCCAACATAGCATGGCCAGTATACTGAAATGCCCACATTTCTATTAACTCCTCTCCTCCCTGAAATTCACTCCTTGTTAGTGCTCGCTCACTGTGTCTGCCACCACCATTTACTAGTGACCTAAACCAGAAGTCACAGAGTTACTCTTGACTTTTTCTCATGCGCCCCATCTGCTCAGTCACTAAGACCTAACTATTTCACTGCCTCATCAATTTTAGAATCCTCCCTCCTTCTAACTGCTTTAACCCCAGTTCCAATGCTCATTATCTCCTGATAGAGCATAGAAAAAGCCTTATTGCCGCTCACTGGTCCTTGCCACTATTAGATCCCAGCTTCGCACCATAACCAGTATCGTCTGTTTACATGGAAGACTCAATCTCGTCACTCTTGTACTTGAAAAGCTCTACTAGTTTCCACAATTATTAGTAGAAACATAATTGAAATCCCCGATCATTGTGGGAGGTCCCTATCTTTTAGTTCTTACTGCCTTTCTGTGTCCCAAATTTTATACCTTGATAATATAAAGTAGATTTAGTTTCCTAGCACACACTGTGCTATTTAACCCTTCTGTGCTTTTTCAAGCCATTACCTTTGCATGCATTTTCCTTTCTGATATCTTCTTCTCATGTGTAATACTTCTTAATTTTTCAGGCTCAACTCAGAAAGGAAAATGTTGGAAAATTCCTGAGATTAGATTGGCATAAGTCTCATTTCTTTACTCTTCCAGAGGATCCTGTGTTGACCATAAGTCGAGTCCTCATCACACTGAATTCACCTGGTTTCTTCCCTTGTCACTCTTTCACGTATATCAATGACATAAAGTTAAAAGGTTTATCTTAGCCTGTGCTTCTCCTGGTAAGGGCATCTCTTAGCTCTAGCCAGTCAAATCCCCAGATCTAACCAAGTATTTTCTCCACCTATTTTTTTTTTTCTTTCTCAATTTAGTGGACCATTCTAGACCTCTCCAGACTTATCTAGGCCTCTCCAGACTTATCTTTTTAAAATAGGAAAGTCAGAGTTTCAACTTCTGAAACTCTCAACCCAAGAACCCTTCTTATCTACTCATGTATTTCTTCGTTGCTGCTGTTGTTTGGCACTTTCATGGTATAATGATTGCTGATATTCAGTGTAGTTCTCACTACTCCTCAAAATAAAGCAGTCTCTAAAAATCTTTTATTATTTGATGCTGGCATGTATACAGAAATCTATTATAGATATAAATAGACGTGCACATACACAGCTATATATAAATCTCAAGGACTACAACTTATAAATTTCAAGGACTACAACATTTTTAATAACATATCTCTGTCTAGCAAAATCTTTCACTTGAATATAAGGTCTCAAGGTCACATATGTATTTATTTTACCTCCTGTTCTATCTTAGTACCCAGACAAGTATATGCAATACAGCTGGCCTTCAGCAATACTACTGTGGGAGAGAATGAAAAAATGAATGAATGCTCTGATGATTCACTTTTATTACAGAATTTTAATTGTTGAATCTGAGGTAGAGAAACTGCATCTGCAAATATTGTTCAAGAAATAAAATCACTTTTCTGTATGATTCTTGATTCTATTATTTGTAAGTCAGATAGATTTACTTTAAGTGTTGACCTGTTTTGCCAAGATCAGTTGCAGAATCTGAAACTCAGCTTTGAATTTGAAGTCATGCTTTGAATCTTTCCCAGGCAATATGTACCCAGAACTCAGCTAGTGAGCTGATGATTAATGGATGATCAAAACTAGAGAGATTTTTAGCATCTCACTGATTTTTATACTATTATTACTATTTCATCTCACTTTTTTTGTAGTACCTGGGATCGAACCCAGTACCTCAAGCATGCTAGGTCAGCTCTCTGCCTGCCACCAAGCTACATTCCCAGTCCTTATTCTCAGCTATTACCAAAACTTGATTCAACAGTTATTGAAAATAACCCTTCAGGTAGGCTTTATTTTTCTCCCTATGCAATGGCTTTTAAAATGTGACAGACTGTTCCGGATGGAAATGACTAAGTCAAGTGGCTTTCATGCATTTTTTGACAGGGAAAGGCTTTTGTTTCTTCTTTTGCAGACAATCTGAAAAATTAAGCATCTAATTCCAGAATGCTGTGAGGTATCCATCACTCTCATTTGTTCAGTATCATCAACAACAAAATCTGTGTAGCCGAGACCAAGTGTGCATACTATATACGTGCATATTATACATACACATTCAAACACACACCGAATATGGAATCATATAAGTAGATGTAAATCACAACCAGGCAAAATGTGAGTACATGCAAAAACATGAAAGCACAAAGATAATTTCGAGAGGAAATAAGGAGAAGATATAGTGCTAAATGTATTACTCTGAAATGAACAGATTTTTTCTTTTAGATTTTGTATCAAAATATGTCATTTGTATGCTTTTTAAACAAAATCTGTTCAACTCACCTTCATATAACCAGTCAGCAATCCCATTAAAAATAATTCCTTCTTTCCCAGAGGATGTGAGTCGCAAGGAACTGCTCTTAATATCAGGTTGGTAGTAGATATTATTTTCAAAAATATAAATCTGGATCAGGAAACATATGAAAGAAATAAAAATCCCAACATGTTAGAATGCCTTTATTAAATTTTCATGTCATATAATGACTACTGAATCACTGTTTTATCATTTGCCTGCTTTTAAGCTTTTTTAAAAAATTTAATGCATATATTTGTATTGTAATCAATTATTAATGGCTACTGCTTTCCCTATCATATCAATATCAAGTTGTCATTTGGAAATTACATGGAACTTGGTATTGATGCTTTTAAATCCATATTTTAAGCAAGGATATTTCATCTACTTAATAATGTTTCTCCCATACCACAAAATTGGTTTGGCTGTGAGGTAACATTTTGCATACTCAAGAGAATAATAACTGAAACTAGATGTCATTTCAGTAACAGTCAACTGACTGTTTGAAAAGCTTCAATTTTGAGTCTTTACTCTTAGAGAAATGCATTTGGTGGTCGATAAAAAAATCTTTAGAAATCTCTCTGACTGTATCCAGCTTGACTCCCAGATTCAGTGATAATAAGGAGTAATAAAAGTTCTTTTAACTTACAAATGGAATTCGTTTACCCATGTACCAATATTCCCTGCCAATTCTTTCTTGAATAGAATAGTAATGATAAGGGCCTTGTGCCCAAGAGTGGAAGAGTTTTAATTTGAACCCAGCATAGAATCTCCCACAATAATATCAACACAACAGTGCCCAAACAGTAATGATGGTGTTAACACAAAATAATGTATCTTTGCTATTGATAATTCAGGATAAAATTATTTGTAATTCACTTTACATTGTATTTAATACCAAATGTGCTGATTTGTGTTGTATTATAAACCTTCCATAGAACCAAATTTCTTTCATATATTGTCAAATATCATTTAGGGCAAGTCAAATTGCTTTTAGCATCCGATATTCTACCAATAAGAAAAAAGATGTATCTAGCATGGTATAGAATCATATGCAAAATGGCAATTAGAGAAGATACAAGCACTTCCAAAATAACTGTCTATATAATTATAAGATCCTGGATTTCAAATTTTGGTGTGCACAGTAACAAAGCAAATCTATATATATACAGGAAATTCCATTCATATTCTATTTCGATTTTGGGGATGTGGCAAGCATTTAATTGTGGGTATGTTTTGTTAATCATTATTATTATATTATATTATATTTAAGAATGTCAATCTATGGATAAAATATCTGGAAAATAGAGGGGTACAGCAGAGTGCTTAAAAGCATGGACTTAATAGTCAGGTAGTCTACATTTAAAATCTAGTGACCTTGATAATTTTTTTGACCTAGGTAAACTGAAGTCCCCTCATTTGTAAAATGTGACTAAGACTCACATGTAACTTACAGATCTGTTGTGAATAGTAAATAAGATAGTGAATATAAAATATAGAACATGTGTGGCTATTGCTAAAAGTGAGGCTGATCCCACATATGTTGACATCATTCAAAATCTTGAGTTTTTATAGGCTAAAAATTCTGAATCTAAATAAAATATTCCATGGTTTCAGCCCATCTATAAATTATCACCAACAACTGGTCAGTAGTTCACATTATGCAGGTTCAATATGCATTACTGTTAGAAGAACAGTAATTGCAGTAGTGGAAGGGGAAAGATGATTAAATGAATTATATTTATTGTTTTCATTTCAGTTAGAAACTTTTCAGGTAATAGGAAATAAGCTTATTAGTAAAAGAATAGGGATCACATGTAGGAAAAAGTTTGAGAAAAATATTAGCTGCCATAATACTGGATGAAATTTGGAATTAATTTAATGAATTTAATTAATTAAACCCTGATAACTGGAAAAATACATTGTTTATTCTAGCCAATTAAAGCTTAAACTTTGTGTTTTTCTCATACTACCTTCTTCAGCTCTTCATAAAAAAAGTATAAACCTTTGGAGAATCTACTCCCCTTGTTTTATTTATTTATTTTTTTTGTTTTTTAGTTTTGTTTTTTTTTTTAAATCTGAACCTTCTAATAGCACTTGTGAGTAATGACTGCACATAACCCCCACCTACTCTACCCAAGATTTTATTAGGAAGAAGGGTGACTTCTCCCAAAGCAATATGGTTCAGAATCCTCAGTTTTTCAGAGGGAAAAAACTCTAAGTCAAAATAATTAATAAAACCTTCACGACTTCAGCAGATGTATAAATTATCCCAAACTATTGACCAGTAATTACATTTATATTTGAAGAACAGATTGGATTATATCCAGAATCCATATGAAACTGACATCTGCTCCAATGTAAAAGAACAAGCAATATGGAATCAGAATTTTAATGCCATTCTACTGAAAGCTGTACTACCAGAGATAGTCCACCAGTTCGTTTTTTCCCGGTAGAAAACCACAGCAACAGAAGAGTGACTGCCTTCATAAAAAACTACCTTTATAATTTCTTAACCTTTTTTCAGTTACCAAGATTTTTCACTGAATTGTATTATCTCACCTAATAAAAAACTCTAACGACTACCTTGACAATTTGAGAACTGCACATATTCCCAGGTACTATTTGGGTTATTCTGATGAAATCAAACTGTATCCTATTTTCCATTTGGATAAAATTAAACTGGGCTGCAACTAGACTTAAATCACCTTGAAAATATGACAAACAGTAATGCCATGTATCCCCATGGTACTGATTAAACTGTCAAAATATTTTGATAACATTAATCCATTCTTTCAATGAGTCACCTAAAAAACATAACAAATAGAAAAAGATAGGTATTTGATCAATTAAGTCTTAAATTTATAGAGCATGCCAAGTATCCAGTTTTTCAAAATCAATGCTCTTAATCTACCCACAAAATAACTTAAAATTGTAAAGTCACCAAAGGAAACAGGAGGATAATTGAAATATGATGTACTGAATTATGCTGTCAGAAAATATGTAATACATGTTCCAAGAAATTATTCTAATCAATATGCTAGTCAATATTGCTCATTATCAAGTGATTGGACACAATGTGTGTCACTGATGGAAAGGAGTCCTTAAAAGCCAATTTTCAATTTACCAACTTCTCTTCCTCCTACTGCAACAACAGCAGATGCTCCAGATGCTAAATACCCAGCAGCCTGGATTACTGGTTGAGGAAGCTCTTTTAGTCAGCTTTTTTTTTTACTGCTATGACTATAAGACCCAATCAGAACAATTGTAGAGATGGAAAAGTTTATTTGGAGCTCATGGTTTCAGAGGTCCCAGTCCATAGATAGTCAGCCCCATTCCTTGGGGCTCAAGGTGAGGCAGAAATCATGGCACAAGAGTGTGGCAGAGGGAAGCAGCTCACATGATGACAAAAAGCAGAAAGAGAGAGATTACACTCTCCAGATGATATATATCACTCAAAGTCAAGCCCCCAGGTACCCACCTCCTCTAGCCAGACCCTACTCTCTTTTAGTTACCATCCACTTAATTCCATCAGGGGATTAATTCACTGATTAGGTTAAAACTCTTATAACCCAATAATTTCTCCTCTAAACCCTCTTATATTGTCTTACACATGAGCTTTGGGGGACTCCTCACATCCAAACCATAGTAGAGACGCTGAACATACTCCCTTCCACACAAGTGACATGTGTTGGACAAACAACACGAAATAATTATTTGATATTGAAAGTCATTAAAATGTGAAGATTGTAAATAAGCACAGTGTTAATGAGCCTACTGTGACTAATGCAGCCAGAGGAAATGGCTTGTCAGAGCCAGAACTCTCACTAACTTTGAGCCAGCTTAAAAGAACAGCAAAAGAAATGCACTGGATATTAAATCTATTTTAGCAGAAATACTCAAAATTACTCCACATTTACTGACTGGAGTTATTTTCATGATAATCTGAAATTATAAAATGAGTCGTTAAAAATCTCTATGAATTATAATGGCATCAGAGAATCTGTAAACTTACAGTGAATTGGGATAATATTTGAATTGCCTTTTATTGTGATTTGCATTCTAGGAGGGAAAACTAATCAAATATTTACTTCAGATGACAGCTATTGCTGTTAAGGGTAGAGTGAAAGATCAAAAATATTCCATTGTTGTATGTAGCACATTTTCTCTATTTATCCATTGATGAATGTTTACATTGTTTCCATATTTTGGCTGTTATAAATAGTTTTACAACAAACATAGGAGTGCTAATATCTTTTGAAATCCTTATCTGAATTCTTTTGAGCAAATACCAAGAAGTAGAATTACTAGAGCACAAAGTAGTTTTATTTTTAATTTTTTGAAGAAATTTCATACTGTTTTCTATAAAAACCTAGCTTCATTGTCACTAGCAGTTTATAAGTGTAACAGTTTTTCTGTGTCCTGGTCAATACCTGTGTTTTGTTTGAATAACAACCATCCTTAAAAAGTGTGAGGTCATATCTCATTGTCATTTTGATTTGCATTTCCCTAGTGATTAATGACCACATTTATATTTGCATATAAATTATAGAAGTTCATATATGAGTAATATAGAAATTAATCTAGCCTTTGGGCTACATGAATAGTAGCTATTTAATTTTTTAAAAAACTGATGATACTAAGGGTGTTTTACTAACCTAGAAGAGTTTTCAAACAGAACTGCTGACATTTAGTGCCAGAGAATTCTCTGTTGTGGAAGACTGCCCCACGTATGCTAAGATGTTTAGCAGCATTTCTGACTTTTGCACAAAAGATGCCAGTAGCACTCTCTCTGCTCCCATAGGATAACCAAAGATGTCCTCAGACATTTCCATATGTCCCTTGGCAGGGAAGAGGAGAGCAAAACCACTCCCCAGCTGAGATAGGTAAATAAGTCCTTTGCATAATCATGCTCCATATATTAAATATGTAACTTAATTCCCCAAGCCTTTAAAAGCCAATTTGTAATTTGTTGTTTGAAAGTACTTTGCTAAATATTCCTGAGGATGTACATATATAATATACTTTTATAATGTGTCTTTCCTACCTTCAAGCTTATAATTTTATGTGACACATAGGTTAACCTCTAAAATTCAATGAAGAAAAATCCAAGTATTACTAGGCTGAGTCATGAATGGCAGAGGTCAGGATGAGTGACTTCGTTCATAATGACTTTTAAAGATACTAAATTTGCATTGCATAAAGGACAGGATTGATTCCACAGGCTCAGAAAGGTAGAAAGGAAGAAACTCAATGCTACAGACCAGAATGAGCTAAAAATAAAGCATGACAACTATGGACATATTTGGAGAAGAGTTGTGGAGTGTCTATATACCCACACTTGATCTGAAGGTCAACTGGTGCCAAACCACAGAGAAGCTTGAATACTAACCCAAAGTTTCTCAATATTTGACAACTTTAAATTGCTTATGAACTGGTGCACAGTTTGATCAACTTTAGGGAAATATTTAGTAAAATAATCGGTGGCAATTAAAGAATGGATGGTAAAAATGAGAGACTGTAGGCAGGAAGATAATTCTTAAACATTTTACTTAATGGAAATGATAATTGTTAAAATGGTGTCATTATTCCTAATGCTATGTCTAAAGTGCTTACTTAAATGTGAGTTCTGAAGCCAGCTCTTCAGTTTCTCTCACTGGCATCCTTTTAATCGTTGCCATCCAGAGTCAATCACAGGAGCATGTTTTAGCCTTGACTGCACATCCTTCAAATCATTTGCAGTTATTTCCTTTTGCCCAAACCCTAGTGGCCCAAATCTAGTTCCAAAATGTGCATGGAACCTTTGATCTTTTGTTTTACCAGGAACAGACTTTAATTTTTAATCATGCTAGCTTATCAACTTCTTTAAGAATGTATACTATGATAAACTGAGCATTTGTTATTAAAATGAACAGTGTAATATTCTGGAAATAAATGATGAGAAATATGAAGATTCTCTATTGATTTAGAGACACTATTAGGGTCAGACACTATTATTTTTCAATAAATGAGAAGTTTTCATCATATTGACAGCAATAAAACATTATATATTTATATGTATATATATTTATAACAGAATAAGAATGCCTTGACATGAGAATAAAGTACCTTAAATTCTGTCATATTATATATAATAAGACATTTAATTTTTTAGTAAATAAAAATCCTTGAAATATTTAAGGTATTTCCCCTTAAAGGATATGATCCCATCAAATATTGAAGAAAACTTCCTCTCTAAGCAATTTATACAATTTGTATGCAATTTCATTCTGGGGAACATTTGAGGAATTATTATTTATTTGAAATTTTAAGTAAAATCTTATGAATGAAAAGTCATTATTTTGTTTTATATAATTTAGATTCTTCATAACATGAAAGAAAATAAAGAAATAAAAGCCAAAATATTTGGTTCTTAGAATGATAAAGTGAAAAAGAAAGTCCATAATGTAAGGCTAATGATGAGAAATAACAAAAATGCTCATGCACTTGAGACAATTTATACAAATACTTTGTAAATCTTATTAATTGTTTTTACCACAGCAGAACATATATGCAGCTGAATGACCCAGCCATGCTATTCCATGCCTAAGAGAAATATATGTGAATGGACAGATTGCTATATCTCTGTGTGTGTGTGTGTGTGTGTGTGTGTGTGTGTGTGTGTGTGTTTGTGTGTACACATATAAAATGCTCCTAGTAACACTACTTATGAGAGCTAAGGATAGTTATCACCATTTGAGTGAAATAGTGTCTTGCTGAAGGCAGAATAAAGGTTTTCTGGGTACAAACAATATTGTTTCTTCCCTAGGCACCATGTCAATGTTCACAAAGACCAGCTCTATTTTGCTACATGCATGCTAAAATAAACTGAAAACTAACTTAAAAATGTGTTTTGTAATTTATATTATTTCTTATAAAATATTATCATAAAGATTTTTATCAATATGTCACTAAAACTCACAATGTAGCATTCAATTTTTCTCTTCATAAAATTCTGTTTCTTTAATTTGCTGGGATATGATAAATTTTGTATATCGATTAATATAGAGCAAAATAAAGTAATGAGCACAAGTTAAATTGTTTGATTACCTCTGACATTTTGGCCTTAAATAAATCTCTCTCTTGGTTATAAAGTACTGCTTTCATACTGCTACAGGACCATCTCTCTGATATAAAACAACTCATTCAAATCATTCATGTCACCTTTGAATCAGTATCTGACATTCTAGAAATAGAATCACTATCAGGGAACTTTCATACTTTGACATTTACAATTATTCATATCAGGAAGCCCTTTCAAAGTTCTTATTTTTTAAAACCTTTACAGAACATATTGCATTTTTCAGCAAGTGAAAAATATCCCTTTGTCTTAAATTCTTAATTATATAAGTCACTTTACAGTTCCAAAGTCTGATCTTTTATACATACATATCTTAGGAGAAAAACAGATACCAGAATGAAGTATCAAATTCAATCAATGAAGGTAATAGCAGATTGTCTCTTGGCTACATCAGTCTATAAAACTCGTTTGGCCTACGAGATTGCCTTGTGATGAATAGATCATCTTGATAACTGAAAATATTAATACACTTATTTATGGGTCCAAATAAATACACTAGAATCAATGAGAGATAAAGTCATCAACATTATTACAAGTATAAAAAGTTCCTTAGGCACTGATGTATGTGTCAGTGCCAGAGGATGGTACTGTCCCCTCTTTGTGTATCTGTTGACTCCCCTTCCGCATTTTCTTCTCTTTCACTTTTCCTTCACCACTTCATTGTCTCACCCATTTCCCTTCTTTTAGCCCTTCATCGTAACCAAATACATATCAGTCATCTTCTACACATAAAGCACTGTGCTAAGCCTTGGACACAAAAATAAATACAAGACCCTGTGATCTAGTATGACTTTACAATAAAAGCATATGCAAATCAATGCAGGTATGGTGGAAAAGAAAAATAAAACCAATAACTTAATTCGGGCGGAATAGTACTACCTTACATGAGTGAGGGCAATAGAACTTAAAATGGAAAATACAAATAAAATTAAAGCAAGATTTTGGAGTATTGAAGAAAAATAAAGCAAAGAAATATATAAGACAGGGCTAGCTATTCAATGTGAAAATTTTGTTATCTGAAAGATAACTTTATTCATGACCCTGTTGAAAATGAGATTTCTATCAGAAAGATGTGGGATATAATCCTGGCAATGTCAATTGCTCTTTGCAGTATTTGGGCAATGAAGTCACTTCCCCTCTCTGGAACCTTACTTTCCTCATTTGTAAAAGCAAAAATTTTAGCATTCCTCATAGTGGTCTACATGTTTCCAAAAAAAAAGCATGTTATGGATATTGATCTGTAACCTGTACACAGATGTTTGGTTTTTTTAATTATTTGAATCTACTAGTAATTGGTCATAAAATATATAATTATAACTTAGAAAGAATCCTGAAAGTAAACATAAACATTTGAAGATGGTACCCTGATTCTCTATATCAACTGTATAGAGTACATTTCCTCTTATTTGTACATTCAGCCTCTGAAATTCCTTTCAATGTTAGAGATCCTTGTATTACCTGAGTATTGATGTGCAGTAGAGTATGGATGGAAAGACTTGTTTCCAATATAAAGACAAAAAGCCAGATGAAACATCCTATGGTCAGGTCCCTCCACATGATTCAGAATCTTTAGGGAATAAAGTTGCAGCTCAAAAACTGTTCACAAGAGAACTTCACTTCACCAAGGGCAGAGATGAATGTCCATATGTCTAACTGTCAGTTGCAGCATCCTAACAGATTTTGCTGCAGTATCTTCATCAGATTCTCCAAAACACATTCCTATGTTCAAAAATGTCTGGACCTGCATGGCTCCTATTCATTTTCCAGTTATGGAATTCCAAGCTTTTCTTTGGTTTTGAAAGCTTTCAGATATGTTTTTAATGAATTCATTTTCTGTTAAAGTGAGCCTTGAGTCCATTTCTGTTGCCTACTTTCAGAATCTTAATTTACAGGTGGCATGCAACCATTTAACTTTTATATCCTCGTGGGAAAAAAAGTTCTTCACTATCATTTATAAAGAGCATCTTTCCAGCTAGTTGTCCTTCCTCTTATCCATCAAAAAAATTAGTGGAAAATATGCTGCATATGCACTCTAACCTCCAAGGCTAAAATAATTTGCTTTCACATTTGTATTATAACTCCTTTTATTTCAAATTTCAATAATCAAAAGAGTTTCCATGAAGGAAAGTTTAGAGAGACTGGAAGAAATTTTCATATGCTTATCAATGGGTTTGTGCGTAATACTTTCCAGTTTATGGGCATGCTGATAAGAAAACAAATTGAAAAATGCAGAAGGTGGAACCAGGCTTGGCTATCTCCCATGCACATTTTCCCCACAGCTCTAGACTCTTTATTCTACTTCATGCAATTTCAAGGCATCCTTGGCCACAAATGAAGAAATATTTTTTATTGCAAAACAGAAACACCCAAACATTTTTTATACCATATCCTTTAAAAATACTACATACCAGTAAAATATCCATAGAAAGTGGACTTCTTAATAAAATCCCTGTGTCCAGAATTAAATTATTTATTCTGGTTAGTATTCTTTTTTTTTTTTATTATTGTACACAAATGGGATACATGTTGTTTCTCTGTTTGTACATGGCGTAAAGGCATACCATTTGTGTAATCATAAATTTACATAGGGTAATGTTTGATTCATTCTGTTATTTTTTTACCGTCCCCCCCACCCCTCCCACCCCTCTTTTCTCTCTATACAGTCCTTCCTTCCTCCATTCTTGCCCCCCTCCCTAAACCTAACTCTAACCCTAACACCAACTCTTCCCACCCCCCATTATGTATCCTCATCCACTTATTAGCGATATCATTCTTCCTTTGGTTTTTTGAGATTGGCTTATCTCACTTAGCATGATATTCTCCAGTTTCATCCATTTGCCTTCAAATGCCATAATTTTATCATTCTTTATGGCTGAGTAATATTCCATTGTATATATATACCACTGATTCTTTATCCATTCATCAATTGAAGGACATCTAGGTTGGTTCCACAATCTGGCTATTGTGAACTGAGCAGCTATGAACATTGATGTGGCTGTATCTCTGTAATATGCTGATTTTAAGTCCTTTGGGTATAGGCCAAGGAGTGGAATAGCTGGGTCAAATGGTGGTTCCATTCCAAGTTTTCTAAGGAGTCTCCACACTGCTTTCCAGAGTGGCTGCACTAATTTGCAGCCCCACCAGTAATGTAAGAGTGTACCTTTCTCCCCACATCCTCGCCAACACCTGTTGTTGCTTGTATTCTTGATAATCGCCATTCTAATTGGGGTGAGATGGAATCTTAGGGTGGTTTTGATTTGGATTTCTCTTATTACTAGAGATGTTGAACATTTTTCCATATGTTTGTTGATTGCTTGTACATCTTCTTCTGTGAAGTGTCTATTCATTTCCTTAGCCCATTTGTCGATTGGATTATTTGCATTCTTGGTGTAGAGTTTTTTGAGTTTTTTATAGATTCTGGAGATTAGTGCTCTATCTGAAGTATGATTGGCAAAGATTTTCTCCCACTCTGTAGGCTCTTTCTTTGCATTGCTGATAGTTTCTTTTGCTGAGAGAAAGCTTTTTAGTTTGAATCTATCCCAGTTGTTGATTCTTGCTTTTATTTCTTGTGCTATGGGAGTCCTGTTGAGGAAGTCTGGTCCTAAGCCGACATGTTGAAGCTCTGGACCTACTTTTTCTTCTATAAGATGCACGGTCTCTGGTCTGATTCCGAGACCCTTAATCCATTTTGAGTTTAGTTTCGTGCATGGTGAGAGATATGGATTTAGTTTCATTCTGTTACATATGGACTTCCAATTCTCCCAGCACCATTTGTTGAAGAGGCTATCTTTTCTCCATTGCATATTTTTGGCCCCTTTGTCTAGTATGAGAAAATTGTATTTATTTGGGGTTGTGTCCGTGTCCTCTATTCTGTACCATTGATCCACCTTTCTATTTTGGTACCAATACCATGCCGTTTTTGTTACTATTGCTTTGTAGTAGAGTTCAAGATCTGATATTGCGATACCCCCTGCTTCACTCTTTCTGCCAAGGATTGCTTTAGCTATTATGGGTTTTTTATTCTTCCAGATGAATTTCATAATTTCTTGCTCTATTTCTGTAAGGTACATCATTGGGATTTTAATTAGAATTGCATTGAATCTGTATAGCACTTTTGGTAGTATGGCCATTTTGACAATATTAATTCTTCCTATCCAAGAACATGGGAGATCTTTCCATCTTCTAAGGTTTCCTTTAATTTCTTTCTTTAGTGTTCTGTAGTTCTCATTGTAGAGGTCTTTCACCTCTTTTGTGAGAGTGATTCCCAAGTATTTTATTTTTTTGGAAGCTATTGTGAATGAGGTAGTTTTCGTAATTTCTCTTTCTGAAGATTCATTGCTCATGTACAGAAATGCCTTAGATTTATGTGCATTGATCTTATATCCCGCTACTTCACTGAATTCACTTATGAGATCTAAAAGTTTTCTGGTGGAATTTCCTGGTTCCTCTAAGTATACAATCATATCATCAGCAAATAGTGATAGTTTGAGTTCTTTTTGCCTATTTGTATCCCTTTAATTTCTTTGGTCTGTCTAATTGCTCTGGCTGGAGTTTCAAGGACGATGTTGAATAGAAGTGGTGAAAAAGGGCATCCCTGCCTTGTTCCAGTTTTTAGAGGGAATGCTTTCAGTTTTTCACCATTTAGAATAATATTAGCCATGGGCTTAGCGTAGATGGCCTTTACAATGTTAAGGAATGTTCCCACTATCCCTATTTTTTCTAGTGTTTTGAGCATGAAGGGGTGCTGTATTTTATCAAATGCTTTTTCTGCATCTATCGAAATAATCATGTGATTCTTGACTTTAAGTCTATTGATATGGTGAATTACATTTATTGATTTCCTGATATTGAACCAACCTTGCATCCCTGGGATGAAACCCACTTGATCATGGTGCACTGTCTTTTTAATATGTTTTTGTATGCGATTTGCTAAAATTTTGTTGAGAATTTTTGCGTCGATGTTCATTAAGGATATTGGTCTGAAATTTTCTTTCCTCGATGTGTCTCTGTCTGGTTTAGGAATCAGGGTAATATTGGCTTCATAGAATGAGTTTGGGAGGGTTCCCTCCTCTTCTATTTTATGGAATACTTTGAGAAGTATTGGAATGAGCTCTTCTTTAAAAGTTTTGTAGAACTCGGCTGAGAATCCATCTGGTCCTGGACTTTTCTTTGTTGGTAGGCTTTTGATGACTTCTTCTATTTCATTACTTGAAATTGGTCTATTTAAATTGTGTATGTCCTCCTCGTTCAGTTTAGGCAATTCATATGTCTCTAGAAACCTGTTGATGTCTTCGAAATTTTCTATTTTGTTGGAGTATAGATTTTCAAAATAGCTTCTAATTATGTTTTGTATTTCAGTCGTGTCTGTTGTGATATTTCCTTGTTCATTCCGAATTTTAGTGATTTGGGTTTTCTCTCATCTTCTCTTTGTTAGTGTGGCTAAAGGTTTATCAATTTTGTTTATTTTTTCGAAGAACCAACTATTTATTTTGTCAATTTTTTGTATTGTTTCTTTCGTTTCAATTTCGTTGATTTCAGCTCTGAGTTTAACTGTTTCCTGTCTTCTACTACTTTTGGTGTTGGTCTGTTCTTCTTTTTCTAGGGCTTTGAGCTGTAGTGTTAGGTCATTTATTTTTTGAGTTTTACTTCTTTTATTAAATGCGCTCCATGAAATAAATCTTCCTCTAAGTACTGCTTTCATAGTGTCCCAGAGATTTTGATATGATGTTTCTTTGTTCTCGTTTACCTCTAAGAATTTTTTAATTTCCTTCCTAATATCTTCTGTTATCCATTCATCATATAATAGCATATTGTTTAATCTCCAGGTGTTGGAGTAGTTTCTGTTTTTTACTTTTTCATTAATTTGTAACTTCAATCCATTATGATCTGATAGAATACAAGGTAGTGTCTCTCTCTTCTTGTATTTGCTGACATTAGCTTTGTGGCATAATATATGGTCTATTTTAGAGAAGGATCCATGTGCTGCTGAGAAGAAAGTGTATTCGCTCTTGGTTGGATGGTATATTCTATAAATGTCTGTTAAGTCTAAATTATTGATTGTGTTATTGAGATCTATGGTTTCTTTGTTCAATTTTTGTTTGGAAGATCTGTCCAGTGGTGAAAGAGGAGTGTTAAAATCACCAAGTATTATTGTGTTATGGTCTATTTGGTTTCTGAGATTGAGAAGGATTTGTTTGACATACATGGATGAGCCACTGTTTGGGGCATAGATGTTTATGATTGTTATATCTTGCTGATTTATGCTTCCCTTAAGCAGTATGAAATGTCCTTCCTTATCCCTTCTGACTAACATTGGCTTGAAGTACACATTATCTGAAATGAGGATGGATACTCCAGCTTTTTTGCTGAGTCCATGTGCATGGTATGTTTTTCCCCATCCTTTCACCTTTAGTCTATGGGTATCTCTTTCTATGAGGTGAGTCTCTTGCAGGCAACATATTGTTGGATCTTTCTTTTTAATCCAATCTGCCAGTCTATGTCTTTTGATTGATGAATTCAGGCCATTAACATTCAGGGTTATTATTGAGATATGATTTGTATTCCCGGTCATTTGGTTCATATTTAAAATTTTATTCATTTATTTATTTATTTTTTGACTCATCTTGGTTCCTCCTTTATTTGACAATTCCTTTAGGATTATTCCTCCCTTTGCTGATTTGCTTCTTTGTTTTTTATTTCTTCCTCATGAAATATTTTGCTGAGAATGTTCTGTAATGCTGGCTTTCTTTTTGTAAATTCTTTTAGCTTTTGTTTATCATGGAAAGATTTTATTTCATCGTCAAATTTGAAGGTAAGTTTTGCTGGGTATAAGATTCTTGGTTGGCATCCATTTTCTTTCAGAGCTTGAAAAATGTTGTTCCAGGCCCTTCTAGCTTTTAGGGTCTAGATTGAAAAATCTGCTGATATCCGTATTGGCTTCCCCCTGAATGTAATTTGGTTCTTTTCTCTCACAGCCTTTAAAATTCTGTCTTTATTTTGTATGTTAGGTATTTTCATTATAATGTGCCTTGGTGTGGGTCTGTTGTAATTTTGTGTATTTGGAGTCCTATAAGCCTCTTGAACTTGATTTTCCATTTCATTCTTCAGATTTGGGAAATTTTCTGATATTATTTCATTGAATAGATTGTTCATTCCTTTGGTTTGTTTCTCTAAGCCTTCCTCAATCCCAATAATTCTCAAATTTGGCCTTTTCATGATATCCCATAGTTCTTGCAGATTCTGTTCATGATTTCTTACCATCTTCTCTGTTTGTTCAACTTTGTTTTTGAGGTTAAATATTTTGTCTTCAATATCTGAAGTTCTGTCTTCCAGGTGTTCTATCCTATTGGTTATGTTTTCTATGGAATTCTTAATTTGGTTTATTGTTTCCTTCATTTCAAGGATTTCTGTTTGGTTTTTTTTCAATATCTCTAACTCTTTATTGAAATGATCTTTTGCTTCCTGAATTTGCTCTGTTAACTGTCGATTGGTGCGATCATTCAATGCCTGCATTTGCTCTTTCATCTCATCATTCAATGCCTGCATTTGCTCTTTCATCTCATCGTTTGCTTCCCTGATCATTTTAATTATGTACATTCTGAACTCCCTTTCTGTCATTTCTTCTGCCATGCTGTCGTTAGATTCTATTGATGTAACATCTAGATTTGTTTGGGGCATTTTCTTCCCTTGTTTTCTCATATTGTTCATTAATCAGTGGGTCATTAAGATATTGCAGATTTCCTCTATCTACTTATAATGTCCCTGAAGATTGCTAGTATATCCCCTCTTATCCTTCAGTAGCCTGAAGTCTTGGAGGAAGTTGATAATGCAGAGCTCCACGAAGAAGCTGCCTCTCTAGGGGTGGTGACCCTCAGGTGGCGTATATTCCCTGCTAGTGGGCAGAGGTGCCTCCACTTGTTGACCAATGGTCATCCAACGGGGAACTAGGCTGTGGACTGAGGCAAGTCCTGTTTGTGCCTGTGTCTCTGGTTTTACCGTCCCTGTGAGAAAACCTCTCCCGGCAAGGAAGACTCATTCGGTGGGGATGTCTCGCTGGTCAGTTCCCCTCCTAGAGGTTCCCCTCAATCTACAACTACCGCCTGGGCTGGGCTGTCTTCCTCTGCAACGTTCCCAGGGGCCCGGACCTACCTCCTTGGCCTGGGAGCCTCACCCTCTGCAGGCGAGTCTCCTTAGGCTGCCTCACCCAGAGAATCCGCCCATAGTCCTGGAAACTTCGTTCCGCACCTAGGCATGTCTCTGTGCGGCTCTTCCAGCAAGAAGCCACCTAGCTCCTGGGACCCTGCTCTGCACCTAATCGCCTGGCTATGCGGCCCCTCCTCTGAGCCGCCACCTGGAGCCCTGTACAATAGCTCCGATACCCAGAGACCCGACACACACCTCCTCCTCCGGACAGCCGCCCGGTTTCCGATGCAGTCACTAGGAGTCCAAGAAACTCACTTCGCATCTCCTCCTCCCGCCAACCGCCTGTAGCCCTAGGCAGTCACTCCAAGCCCAAGTGACCCGCCCTGTTCCTCCTCCTCCTCGGGGTAGCCCCCCAGGTGTTCAGGAGCGGTGGCTCCGAGACCAAGTGACCCACCGCGCTCCTCCTCCAGGCAGGCCACCGGTGTTCAGGAGCGGTCACTTTGAGTGCAATCAACTCACCACTCGCCTCCTCCTCTGGCAACCGCCTGTGGCTCTGATGCAGTCACTCCTAGACCAAGCGACCCACCACGCTTCTCCTCTTCCTCCGGGCAACCCCTGGGGTGTTCAGAAGCGGTTGTTCTGAGTCCAAACAGCTCGCGATGCAGCTCCTCCTCTGGCAACCACCTGTGGCTCTGATGCAGTCACTCCTAGACCAAGCGACCCACCGCGCTTCTCCTCTTCCTCCAGGCAACCCCCCGGTGTTCAGGAGCGGTCGTTCTGTGTCCAAACAGCTCGCCACGCAGCTCATCCTCAGGCAGCTGCTCGGAGCCCCAGTGGTTGCCCCAAGACCAAGGACTGTGCTGAGCCACCTCCCTGGTTAGTATTCTTATAAACTTAAATTTGATTGCACCAATGCACAATTGAGGATGAGAATCATTTAAATTTAAGTATCACTTGGGGTCCAGAATTAAAGCAGTTGGAACACTTTCCCCTGTGAGATTCTATATAGTGGACTCTCCAGTGTTCTTCAGTTGCTCTGCTACTTTGGAAGTACCTATGATATATGAATAATTGCAACAGAATATACTCTAAAAGTTGTTTGGGGGATGCAAGCATATAAGATGGTATTCAAAATACTAATTTCTGACACCTAGTAAAGTATGTTCGATGGTATACAATAAATTATTTACTGGTATCTCTGCCTTTAGTCTTCATTGGCACCCATATAATACAACAACAAATCAGAATTTTTCTGGCAGTACATTCACTGTGATATTGTCCAATGTGGTTGGTGGTGGAGAGGAGTGCTCCAATTACATAAAGTAGACAGATCAGAATCTTTAGACTGAAATTCTAAGTAAAGTGTTCTGTTCAGAACATATATTTCAATCCACTGTATTATATTCTGTCTTGGTCAATCTTAAAAATTTAATATGTATTAATTTTTGTATGCAACTGTTTGATTTGCTTCTTCCTTGGAGAAGACATTGACACACAAGATAGAAAAAGTGACCTTGGGGGCAGAATAGTTAAGTATAACACCTAGTGAAATACCACTTCTGTCAATTGCTATGCTAAATGATATGGTAAATTTCATATTGTTTAAAAGAAATATGTATACCTCATTATTTGGGAAAATATTTTAAAATTTCTAATGAAAAAATTATAAGAAAGAAAGAAAATAGACGATTCCATGGTGTCGGGGGAGGGATATGCCTGGAGACATGATGGTTACAGGGTTCATTATTTACGTACAATTCTACTGAAGTCTTTATGTTCACCACGTCTGTGAGATAACAAGGAACATCATACATAGACCCTGTTATTGAACAATTCACAATTTATAATGAGAAATTTAAGGAAATAGTTTATGGGTGTATTTTAAAATATGGTATTTCTATAATCTAATAAAGTTTAAAGTGTTACTGGAATTTAAGTAAAGCGTATGAGGTGGTCAGAATGTGAGGAGAGAGGTTGTCAGCAATGACTTCAGATGAGCTATGACATTGTAGCTGGGTCCACAAGTTCCAGTAGATTTTTCTGGGCAGGGAGCAGGTAAAACATTATTCTAAGTAGAGTAAATACAGCAAGCAAGGCAATGGTTCCATCAGGAAGGCACAATCATAAAAGGATCAAGACAGAAATCTAGAGAAAGGACAAGGCAAAGAGATGTGTGTTTGAGAGGAAATGGTGCCAGGGTAGAGATAAAATATTATTAGAGAACTAGGGAGAAGCAGGGAAAATATAGGAGGTAACTGTTAACTGTCTTATTTCATGGTTTAAATGATCTTTGTGAAGAAAAGTTCCATCTAAAAATTGACTAGAAAAATATTGGTCCAATTTTGGAGATAAGAATATAAATAAGGTACCTTGAAAGCATTTTGTCATGATCTTAGAGTCTTTCACTTTGTTTTTAGCTAGCCTTTAAAAAACACATTTTCTCTATATTCTGCTCTAATTGAGACATAGAAAGTGAAATGGGTTAGCAGAATCCCAACAAAACTGTAATATGAACAACTAAGGCAGAAGTATCTTAATCGAAACCACTAAACACCTTTCCTATATGGGTCTCCTAATGTTACAGGTAATAGTATTGAAAAGAAATAACCCATCCTCAGTTAAACTTGAGTGCTTTTCGCATCAACCTGTGGTGGGAGTCGAGTGTGCTTCTTACCCTTGATATGCATAATCCTTTAGAGATAGAACAGATAAGACATAGACTAGTAGAAATAGAAAAACAAATGTTTAGGTAGCAGGCAAAATGACTTTTTGGCAAGTCCAAGCTCAGACTTCACTAATTACTTTGCATCATAACTCTTGGAGAGAAAAAAACAAAACTGGGGAGCAAATGAAAAAGAGGATACTGCATGAATGTGACCAGTCCAGACAAGTCTGCTGTATAGAATGCTTCATCACATCATTCAAGTAATATGATATCTCATTACATTATTTAGCTTATTTTTTAAGTTCATTTTATGCTGCGATCATAGACTACCACAGACTGAGTAATTTATTAAAGAAGAATCATTTACTTCTTATGGTTCTGAAGGTTGAGAAATCCAGGATCAAGGGGCTAGCATATGACAAGGGCCTTCTAGTTGTTGGAAGGCAGAAGGACAAGAGAACATGTGTGAAAGGGGGCTGACCTCCCTTTCCCCAAGGAACCTAGACCAGATAAGGGCAGTGATTCATTTGCTCTGCCCTCCTTGCCTAATCACATCCCTTTAGGCCCCGCCTCCCAACACTGTTGCATTGTGTATTCAGTTTTCACACACGCTTTGAGGGGAACACATTCAAACTATAGTAGCCACCAAAGAACATGAAACCTTAATGGATCCTATCATTGCGATAAATATGCCCCTTTCCACGAGGAATGGTTATCACTTTTCCTGTACAAATAACTCTAGTAAATCTTATATGCCTCTTATGCCAGTTTGCATTGTCAGATTATAATACTTATTGCGACTATCAACAGATCCCACTCCATGCTATTGTCCCAATAATAATGTTCAATACTCCTTGGCCCTTTACCAATGCAACCTGCCATACCTTTTCACTGTGCACTGCAGCACCGCCACTCCACAACCAACCAACTCCCCCTACTCTCAATTTCTCTTCTGAATGTTCCTTTTCCCTCTTTACCATAACGGACCTGTGGTTTTCCCTTGAAGATAGCATTTTCCAGAAGCCCTCTCTAGGAACTACTGCTATACCATGTCATAACTCAAGGTGCTCATTTTTCCCTGCTGTTTCTTTAGACCATAACCTTTTTAATCCATACAAATAAGTTCTTCTCATATGAGATCTGTGCCTATCAGCCTTATGGGTCTCTGGCTCTTCATTGTACAGGATAGATTTTCTAAAACCCTAGTTCTAATTCTACAAAAACTATATATAAAACTATATATATATATAAATATGTGTGTGTATGTGTATATGTATATAGTATATATATGTATATTTATATATACAAAACTATATGAAACTATGCATATATATAGTTTTATTTATGCATATATGCATATGTGTATGTATATGTATATATACATGTACATATAGTCTTAAGCAGGGCTCAGCAAACTATGGTTCATAGGCAAAATCCACTCTACACATGCTTTTGTATGGTCCACAAGCTAAGAATGGTCTTTGCAGACCAATATTTATGATTGTTTTGAAGACCGATAATTTACATTTACAACTCAGAAAGAAAAGAATGTTATCCCTTTCATTTGTTGACTTGTATTACAAAGTATTATACTTAAGCATTATTTTCATTTGAATTATCTTAATAAAATTTTGTGACAATTATTTTTGGTTCTTGCTATATAAGTACTTACATAATACTTATTCTGTCTCTTATGCTGAAGAGTCAAAAGTATTTATAATCTGATCCTTTATAGGAAATATTTGCTGACCCATGGTCTAAGGTAAAACAACTAAAAGAATAATAGTTTCTTTTTTATTCTTTTTCCTTTCAAGATGTCTCAAAACTTTTCTATTTAAATTTAAATTTTTGAGATCCAAGATATGACATTTTTAAATGTATTAAGCCATGTTTTCAAAAATAACATCAGAATAACTTTTAGGTTAAATATTCTAGGGAATAATCTTAAAGAAGTATTTAAAAATATATCCTGTTTCTCTAATAATAATGGACAATGATTACTTGAAACCTTAAGAACAAATTCTTTGGGGGCATGCATGAGGGAAGAATAGAGTTACTTTAGGTAGACGGGAGTGAAGGGAGGGGAGGGGATATGGGGATAGGAAGGAGAGTAGAATGAAACACATTATCTTATGTACATATATGATTATATGAGCAATATGATTCTACAAAATGTACAATCAGAAAAATGAGAAATTGTACCCCATTTATATATGATATATTGAAGTGCATAAATGCATTCTGCTATCATGTATAAATAATTAGAACAGATTTAAAAATTTTAAAAAGAACAAATTCTTTACAGCTTTCAAATTGTATAACACTGTTATAAGCTATGGGTCAACTCCATGTCAGCAAATTCCAGTACTAATAATAAAACTCATCTTGAAGAAGCTACTTTGGATCCCTTTATCTTCTGGGTTTCCTCACCTGACCATGTTCTAATAAAAATCCACAGAAAATATTTTCTATCCATTTTATTCACAAACTTGGCAACTTTTTCATAGGTAAACATGTAAATGGTTGCCACTTCAAATCTGTACTAGATAGACCGTCACTTCAATGAACTCTGACCCAGGCAATCTCTCTCTACTCAAAACCACCCTGCACATACCTTGTAGAGTCACCTTTAACTTCACTTTAAGACTTGTAGAAATCCAGAGTGATAATTTACAATTCCAGCAAATATATAACCAAGATAGAATTCCAGTGATCCCTCATGTATCTTATCTTTTAGATCCCCTAAAAGTATATATCAAATCCTCCTGAATAGTCTTTGCAAATAACTTATTTTTCTTTTGTAAAATAGATGGACATCATTTTAAATCCCTAAGTCAAGAAACGAAGATTCAAGAGTTAACTCCTATTCCCCCATTAAAACGATGAATGTGTTTGTTTATCTGCATTTTATTGTGTCATTGCAATTTTGCTTAAAGTGTTGTTATTATTATTATTATTGTTGTTGTTATTATTAGTCCCGGTAATTGAACCAGGGGCACTTTACCATTGAGCTACATTCCCAGTACTTTTAATATTTTATTTTGGGAAAGTACCTCACTAATTTGCTGAGGTTGTCCTTGAATTTATGAACCTCCTGCCTCAGCCTCCTGAGTCACTGGAATTACAGGCATGTGTCACCCAAATGCTGACTGCCCAAAGTGTTTTTTGCCTTACCACCTTCTGCTTCTAGATTTCAAATGCTTCAGAAAGTCTTTAGTTTCATTCCAACAGAATTCACCAGAGTAGCTAACACATTACAGATTCTAAAAACGCTCCTTATTTTTTACAAAATCAAGTGCCTGTTTTTTTTTTTTTTTTCATTTACAGGAGATATTTTCCATATTTAATAACTATATTCTTGAAGGTCATGACCTTTTGGAGTAACACAGGCTACCAGGAAAACTGAATTTCTTAATAAATATTTTATTAGTTGAATGATTAAAACTGGATTAGTTATCAAGATGATGCATTTTAAATTTTAGGAATCTGAACAAATGTACCAACATTTCAAAAATTCAAAATGTTCTAAGAAAAAAGTTGAAACAATTTTAAATCCTTAGTCATCTTTCATAATACCTTGTTTTAATTTTCATGTATGGGGAATAGAAACGTCAACAAGATGAGCATTATGAATACATGATTCTATCTATTGTTTAATGAAGATCAAATACCTTATGTCCTAAATTCTGAAGTTATTTACCAGACAAGGTAAAGTTTTATAGTCAGCTAACAACCTGAAGTACCTTGTTTAAGCAAATTATCATTCATGAAAATAAGAACATGTAAAATATAGAAATGTTATAAATGTATAATTTTCTTACATAAACATTGATGACATTTTTATTGTTATAATTGACAACAGCATCACACCTATATGTATATCATAGGCCCCTAACTCATATTATCATTTTTGCTTTTAACATTAATATATTTTATACAGAAATTAAAAGGAAAATCAAAGTTCCTTATCTACTGGTATATATATTATTTTCTATGTTCTTCCTTCCTGAAGATCTGAGTTTCCTTCTGCTACATTTTTCTTTATGTTGATATGCAAGGGAAATTCAGAAACTCATAAATAAAAGAACACTGAAAATGTTATAAGAGCAATTCTTATAGCATTGACCTTTTCTTTAATCAGAGACTATCTTTGTTTCACTTTGATTCCACATGGTTTCTAATGAGAACACTAAAGGCCTTCTAATTGTTGTCCCTGGTTCTATTTGTGATGTTTCTCTGGCCACATCAACATTGTCAATTTATCTGTAGTATTCAACAGTCTGACTCTCATGTGACTATGAGGACTCTCTGTGAACTTACTGTTTGTGGTTCACACTCAGCTGATGCTTGAATATGAACTTGTTGTCTCACTAATTCCAGAATTTTGGGCTATCATTTCTTAAAATATTTTCCTTCTCCTCCATTCTCTCCAGTTACCATATATCAGACCTTTTGTAGTTTTCTCACTGTTCCCTGGGGCTCTGTCTTTTTTCCTTTTAATTGCCTATTGTTTCATATTGAATGACGTCTATCTCTTATGGTTCTGTCATTTCCATCCTCCTGTTAACCCCATACAGTTATTTTTTTTTTATTTTAGATATTCAGCAAGCATAAAAATAACTATTTTGTTCTTCTTAATATTTTACAAATATATGAATATATAATAGTAAATATATGAGAGAATAAATACATTTCTATGCTGTCTCATGGTCAGTCACTCAGAGCTTGTCCTTCTGTTTTTGCCTGAAAGACAATGGGTTTCCCTGACAGAGATTCAGTTCCCTTCGAAACCTGTCTTTGCCTCAGCTATAGTTGCCCTTAGGATAAAACCCAAATCAAAAAAAAAAAAAAAAAAATAGAAGGAAGGACTCATATCCTGTCAATCACTTACTTGTCAATTTTACTCCCTTCGAAAATTTGCCTGGTTTTGTGTAGTTTCCCAGACTTTAGGGAATTGTTTTGCTTGTTTTGTTTATATTTTAAATAATACTTTATTCAGCATTTACAGACAAATTTGCATGAAGATTAGGATGTTAGCAATTGCTCACAAATACCAGATTTGGGACACATTTTTTTCAAATTTAGTCAAAATTCTTTTAATTGGAGACAGTTCTAAATTAGAAGATTATTTTCCAGGACATAATTTATCATATCCCATGTATAATATTTTCCTTCTTTTCTTCAAATTGAATTTCTTATTATAGGAAAGTGTCGTAATTTCAAAAAGTGATAAAGGTTTAAATTTGAGGACAATTCTAGTTCTAAGAATCAATTGAGAATCTGAATTATCAGTTGATATATGTCATTATGCTTCTAATGACAGGTTTTATATAACGGCCTTAAAGCTGGCTAGAAGATGGTGAATCTTTCCAGAAGAAAGTTCTCTCAGGAGACAATGCATTTGGATTACATAGGAGAAATTAAAAAAAAAATAGGTAGATAAGCTTTGTTACTTTTACAGCTAGTCTTGAATATCTTCCTGCCCACGTTCCAGTCTCGTGTTGGGACATAAAATGCAGCTATTAGGATTATTTTGGGGAACTTCAGATTTGGGTACCAATTTTTAGTATAATTTCTTAGTTCTAGTTTCATTCTAAAGCACATTGGAAACACGAGAGGTATTCTAATATTCACCTTCAGTATCAGCCAGGATTTTTTTGTTTGGTTTGGTTTGGTTTTTAAGCAAAATTAGAATCCAAGCCATGATCATTTTTCATTCAGCTTTAAATATGTGCTCCTTTATGTCCCTTGTTCCTTTTAATTCCTTCTAATTCCTCTTCTAATTAAACATTATGCAATTTAATTACATTAATTTTAAAGATCAGAATACCTATTGACCTACTACTCTAAACCAGTTGTTACATGAATACTACTCTCTCCTCTTCCACGTGTACCTTGATTTTGTTCCACATCTGTAGCACAGGTAAAAGCCTGCACCATTTTATAAGACCAGTGCTCTACTAATATACACTTCAATTTGTCCTCAAATTTAAACTACCAGTACTTTTTGAAAGCATGTTGTTTACCTGGAAGATGATGAATTTTATTCCAGAAGATAACCACCTAATTCAGAACACTCACCAGTGAAAGAACTTTAACTTACTTGAATATACAGTTTTCCAGTTCTGACATGGAAGATTAAGTTGGCATATGTAAAACTGGCCAACTCTTCCACTATTTTGGAATTTTCCAGGATCCCAAGTTTACATGTACAGTAATAAAAATCAATTTTGTCTTTTAAGGTTTTCTTTGTTATTTATAATTCTGGAAATATTCAAATAATCACTGTAAATTTTTATTGGGAGGGTTCATTATAATAATGAGAACATATTGACTGATGGTATGGACTTATCCTTATCACTGGGCAGCACTGAACGTTTGCACTTATCAAAGATTCCTGTTAATGGCTTCCTAACATTTTTATTATTTTATGCACCACAATTTATTTTTACCAGAACCATAAGGATTATTTAAGTTGTTTTAAAATTATGAAAATTTTGCAATGACTTTTCTTGTTGCATGTCTTTAGGCATAGTTGCTATATATCTACAGGATAAATTCTATATATTAAATGTTATGTAAACCTATATTTTTATTTGGTATATTCTTAGTCCAATAAAAATGTGTGTGTATAAAATTCATACTTTTTAAAATTTATATTTTAATTCCTTTGTGATCACAGAGTATATTCTGGAATATTGCAATACTTTCATATTTATGAAACTTGTTTTATGTGTGTGCTCTTGAAAATGTTCTGTATTCTGTAATTGCTAAGTATAGGTTTTCATAAACATCATTCATATAAAGTTGGTTGCACTGATCAAATATTTTATATCCCTACTTATTTTCCTAGTTGTATTTTACATCCCTACTTATTTTCCTACTTGTATTTTATCTTTTATTGTCTCTTTTACTGTAAAGGAAATGTTAAAATCATCAACTAAGATTTTCAATTTGTCTATTTCTTTATGTTTCTCAATTACAAAGTATATTTGCTCTCAATCCTTCCCGGGTTCTGGGAATATCTTACCGCATCTTCCTTAGAAATTGCCATTTCAGATGTGGCTTATTATGATAACATTTACTGATGATCTTTCTTCTCATATTTTCATTGTTCTTTGCTGTATCTCAACATCAAAGTGATATCTGGAGTTATTTCTGAAATGAAGAATCCTGACAGGACTGCAGAACACAGTTCCCTCAGGGAGTTCTCTGCATGCCACTTAACAAAACACAGCAAATCACTAAAACACTAAATGCTTCCTAATTGAGGTCCCCACCCCCAGGTGTTGTGTAAAGTGGTTCACATCTTACAAAAGATGTTATTAAAATATTATTCTTCTTAAGTTTTTGTTTAGATGGCAGATGGCATTACTTTTGCCTTCACTATAGGATAACCCTGAGGAGTCAAACTTAAGGACAAAAGATATGCAAAAGCTCCAGTGAAATAGAAAGAGGCTAATATTTAGAAACTTCCGCTGCACATTAGCTACATCACTATTCCATTCAAATGTTTTACTTCGACAGAATTGTCTGAAGTGTTGAGTGCATTGAATTATGTATGACCTGATTCCAGTTATAAAATCCACAATCTTAAAATCTCCATGGTCTTTATAATTTATTACTTAATTTTATATTGGGGGTGGCAATGTGAAATAAGATATGCCACAGAAATTGCTATTTATAGTAAAAATCTAACCAAAAAGGCAAAAATATGTTTTTGCATTTACTTCATTATTTCTAAACAACTCAAAAATTGCTTAATTACAAATTAAGGGGACTGTAGTAAGCAATGGTTATTCTTCCTAGCACAAATTAGCTGACATGTTTTATAATGATGATACATTTGTTTATTTCTATCCTCTCACATTTGGAAGTGATCCCTAAATTTTAGTTTTCTGTTGTTAAAAATGGTAACACAAGAGGGGCCAGGAATGTGGCTCGGTGGTACAGCACTCGTGTGAAGCCCTGGGTTAATTTCTTTTTATATTTGTGTAGTCCAGAGAGATACTAATATGATGCCAAACTCCAGATTCAGCTTGTAGATCACTTCTTATTCTAAGTGCTTTTTCAAACCTCAGAATTCTCAGCACTAATTCTCTGTAGTTTGATACCTGGGATGCAGATTGTGCCTTCTATATTCCTAAGAAGTAAAATTAGGATCTTAACACTGGCTTTGAATCTCTATAAAAATTTATAGTTTGTGCTGTGTAAACCTATGGAAATGTTTGATTGGGTTAAAGATTACCTTTAACCTCAAAAAAAGAGATAGGTAAAGGTTAGACATCCCATAATTAACATTGGTACTTTTTAACACAGAGTACTGATTTCCTTTTGATTTTTATACAATGTTAATTAAAACATTACAAACATACGTAATTACAGGGGAAAAGTGTTCTCAAATATCATTGAGTAGGTTTGTGGGGCTATTTTCCTTCTCCTTTCCAACCTCCTCTCCTCGTCTCCCCTCTTCTTTCTTTCCTCCATACCTCTGTCTCTCCTTCTTTCTCTCTCTCTCTTTCTCTTAAGCCTGTCAGTGTTAGAAACATCTCTAAGGACTTTCAGCAGTTCAGTACCTTCTATTTCACGTGCTGGCACAAGCTTTGACCATCTTCTCTGAGCAGCATCATTAATTACTGTCAGTGGAAAAATGTTGCCTGCCTTCTCCACAGTTCATTACATATTTTTACATGCTGGGAGGATTACAAAGCTTCAGTCCCTGCCCTCAGAAAATCTAGTCCAAAGCAATCAGCAAAGTCAACACAACACACCTTATCAAATGACTTCTACTAAGGCCAGCACAAACAACTTGAAAAAACGCAACTTCAGCTAGCGGCACTCAGAATGTTCCATTGTCTCTCTACATTGATATTTGCAACACTGAAGTGGAAAAATAGAGTGTGAAATCTGTGCTTATTAAGGAACAGCATTTCATATTCTTTTTAAGATCTCTGAAGTTCAGTGGAAAATTCACAATCATGCTATTTAACTAAGACACTATAGAGATTTTGAAAGTGCTTGCTCTGATGGGTAGGTGATTTTCATACAGCAATCTAAATTAATTTTCTTTCAAATTGTGTATTGCAATTGCATGTTTTTTCTTTTCCACACAAACCATTCAGTGTTACAGCATTTTATTTATATGAGAAGGTATTTCCTGTCATATTTATGTATGCATTACATTAATATAAATATACACCTGAGTATTCTACAAATTTATCAGTCAAGAGGTATGAGAAATTTTAAGGGCTTTTTTTGTATGTATATGTGTGTTTCTCATTAAACTCAGTTATTGCATTATGGTTCATCAATATTTCTAGCCTAAGTATTGATTAAAGAAATAATCTGAGCTTTGTGATATCAATTTTCTTGATCTCAAATTTGAAGTGAGAACCACTAGATTTTGGTATGGCTAATCCTAGGATGTGGTAAGGGTCATTGCTTTTATTTCCTGTAACTGAAAGATTAGCTTTGGTTCCAGATAAAATGAGTAGGTAACTTGTTTTCAATTACCTCCATAAGGAAGATGAATGTGGGAAACCAAAAACAAACTAACAAACCAACCAACCAGTTGTCCAAATTGACTTATAATGGAAAGACTCATCACATTCAGTCACTGCAGATATGAATGGTGCAACGGTTCTTGCTTCTTCCCTAGAGGTTTTTCTGCCATGCTATAGTAGGTAGCAATGAACACCATGCATAATGCAGTGAGGAACTGACTAGAAATAGAACTGGATTTCTAAAATCTCTTTGCTTTATCTATTTCTCTTTAGATATTCTTTATTTCTATTACAGTTCTGGTATGCTAGTAGTCAAATTCCAAGTCTTCTGTCCCAAAGTGCAAGTGACTCCAGCAGTGTGTCTCTGTTTCTTATAATTGTGTTTACTTTTATTTCTTGAATTTATCTAAATAAGAATTAACCACTTTCCCATTGGAAAAAAGCATGAATATTTAATGGAATATGAGGCAAAATGTATTGAATTTTATTAGGAAATATGAGATTTCAAAAACATATTTGAAGGAAGTATTGCCTTATACATCTACCTGGGAAAGTCAACAAAATAGTTTCAAGTTTTTATTAATGACAAAGCAAGCAATGACATCACAGAAATTTACAATCTCCTTGAGACAATAAACCATTTCGAATCAGCTGAAGTTTTGATAAATTTTAAGGGAAGCCTCTAGAAAGAGTAAAACTGCTTTTTAAAAATATATATTTGGGAAATTACCTAAACACTACAGTTTTTAAAAATTTAGGTAATACGTTTGAAAAAGTGATTTCTTCCAAACATCTAGTTTTGATAAATAAAACACTGTACAAAACTTTAAGCCATTGAAAAGATGGGTTTTTTATTTTATTTTGTCCCCAAAAGCCTAAAAAATATTATCAATATCAAAGAAGACATCTCAAAGAGATTTTGTTGTAAAAAATTTGAAGACATATACTTCTTTAATATTTGCATTTCATTTGCATGAATGATTATTTATAAGACAATTTTTATATTTGTACAGAATTAATTTTAAATGTCATTATTCAAGTTGGTTTCATTTTTCTCTTAAATATATCATTATTTATCATTTGAGTTCTCAGTCATAATAATGATCTCTAGATCTAACTCCTGGGTACTAGACTCAACCACCTTCTGTCTCTGATGAATTCCTCTATTACACCTGTTTTTCATATGTGATCTTCCTTTTTCCTTTTTACATTATACCATCCTCAAAACCTTCTTTGATTTTCTATCATGCATTGGAACAGCAGTAGGCCTTCTGTTAATTCCTCAGTAACAGAGAAATTTTTTAAACTTACATTTTGCCTTGAGCTAAAGTAAACTTTATGAAAAAGAAGAAGCCAGAGAGGAAGGGAGAAAAAAAAAGCAAAGAAAAAAATATTTAGCATATTCTGTTATTCCAACTATTCCCTACAAATCAGTGGTGGAAGATACCAATATATCAATAAATGGTATTAAACTTGAAAATTTTGTGACAAAATGGAGGAATGCTGTAATGCTGAAATCAAGCAATTTAGATAGATAGCATGGAGTAAGGCTTGAGAATAAACGATCAGACAAGAGCAAGAGAAAGTGCAAAGTATTCTGAGGAAAAAGAAAGGGGAAAAAAAAAAAGATTGGGTGCACAAAAGGGAATGAGTCAGAGACAGAGGAACTGAGTGTCTCTGCCTAGGAGTTACACAGAATTTAGTTCAGGTAGAGAAAAATGTGTGTTCTGTCATGGAGTGCCAGAAGTCAGATGATATGTCACATTGGTCAAATCAATGACATTGTATCCTTTCAATGAACTTTTGCAATCTACTGGGGGCCTTATTAAGGGTATTAAGATAGTAGATGAATTAAAGTGACTAGCAAAGAGAGAACAGACATTAGAAAATAAATTACTAAAATATTAAGGTGAAAGATTTGCAGACTCTGAATTAAATGAGTAATTTATAGAAAATAATAGGTGGAAACAAAATAATAGCTATCATTTATCTTGTTAATATAAATGTTTAATTTTATGTGTCAACTTGAGTAGGTCTAGTTGTTCAGTAAACATTAGTGTAGAAGTTTCTGGGAGGGATTTTATCAACAGGATTAACTTTTAAAATCAGTTGACTAAGTTTAGGAGATTATCCTCAAGAATGTAAGTGGGCTGCAACCAATCAGTGGAAGCTTTATAGAGTAAAATATTAGAATTTCTATAAAAGAATGAATGCTGCTTCAAGAAATACTGCCAGTTTCCTGACTGCCAGCATTCATGATGGATTTCAAACTCAAGACTGCAACATCAACTGTTACTGGAATTTGCAGAGTGCTGGTTTACTCCAGGATATGGGAATTGCCAGACCCAACACTGCATGAGTCAATTCTTAAAAATAAATCTCAACAAATGTTCCCGGCATCTCACACACACACACACACACACACACACACACACAATTTCGTTTCAGCTGCGGTTTCCTGATTCTAGATACATTTTAATCAGTATAAAGCTTTCCCTTCTCAAGCTCAAACTCCTTTATCTGATATTCAAATCCTTCCATTCTTTTTGATGACATGAATTTTTAAATGTTTCATAATTAGTAATTTTAACTTTCATAATTCTAAATTATATTTTTAAAAAGAAAAGGACACTCGCTCGTAAGCTAGAAGCCTTTTCAGATGAATGCCTAACATGTTTTTCCAGTGTTTCCAGCAAACACTTTCACTGATATACAATTCACACCACAGAAGTCATCCATTAAAATGGAGAATTTGGGGGAGAGAGGAGGAGAGAGAAGGGGAAGAACTGGGGGATGAAGTTGACAAAATTATGCTATGTGCACATATGAATATATCCCAATGCATTTCACTTTTATATATACTGCTCCAGTTAAAAATAAATAAATAGAAGAAAGATCAATAGAGTAGAATCAGTGGGAGAGAGGGAAGTGCAGAAAGGGGGAAGTACTGTGGACTGAAATAAACTATGTTATGCACCTTTATGAATATGTCAAAATGAACCCCATTGTTATGTATAACTACAATCCACTCATAAGGCATTAAAATGAATAAATGATAAATAAAATGTAGCATTTGACAGTTATTAGTATTCACAGATTTGTGCAAATCTTACCAGTCTATTTAATCCTATTTTCATTCCCTCAAAAACAGTGTACCCTTCAGCATCATCCCTTTATCCCCTGATTCTTCTGGCTCTAGGTAACCACTAATGTACTTCCTGTCTCTATAGTTTTCCCCATTAGGGACTTTCATATGAATGAAATTAAAAAACATATTGACTTAAAAGACTGGCTTCTTTCATTTGGCTAGGTTGACCCATTGGAAAAGATAATTTCCAAAAAAATTATAATCCATAGTAAGATTGAGATTTGGTGGGAGTTTTTTCTCTCCATTATGATTTCTTTTGCTCTGAAATTCCTCCTCATACATTTTGCCCATTTTCTTGAGGCATAAAGAGTAGGTATTCTTTTTATTGATTTATTAAAATTATGTATGTGTGTGTTGGTACATGTGTATATACATACGCATGTATACACATATATTGAAAATACATACCACTCTGACTTGTCTTTTCATTTTGCTTTTGGTATTATTTTTTAAATAAGAGGTTTTGATTTTAATACAAATGAACATATGAACCTGTTTTTGCTGGGTGTGTCCTTTTTATGACTTTTCTGAGAAATTTCTCCCTAGCCGATGGTCATAGAAGGCCTTCCTTCTCTTCCGGAACGTTAAACTTGTCCTTATTTCATCTAGGTCTTTAATCCATCTGGAATGTACCTTTTCTGAGTGATGTAATGAAAGTGATGTGATGTAGGAACCTAATTTTTTCTTTTTTCCATCCTGATAAGCACTTATCTAAACCCATTTGTTGCTTTGTGTTTTCTTGCTGGTTGCCACACCCTTTCATTATATGTCAAGTCTCTCTAAGTGAATGGGTCTCTGAGCTCCCGCCTCAGATCCACTTGCTTCTTTTCTTGCTCTAGTACTCTAATCTATCTCTTATTTACCATCTTATTAGACTGTAAAATGCACCTAAAATTTCCCATACATAAGTATACAGTTCATATGAATATGCATGCACGGCATATTGTTATGCACTCTCACCACTGCCCATCCCATTTCCAGCATGAACCCTTTGATATTAGGAAATTGAAACTCCATAGCTGATAAACAGTAACTACCCATTTATCCCTGTTTCCAGACTCTAGAAATGACCACTCTGCTTTCTGTCTCGGGGACTGCTGTACTCCTTCATTTAAGTGGAATGAGACAGTCTTTCTCTTTATTGCCTTCTTGCACTTAATACCATGTAAGCATAACTCTCATAAGCCGTGTTGTATATTGAATGGCTCCCTTTTTTCAAGTTTAACAGTATTCCTTGTTATGCATGTAGCACATTTTTCCTATCTATTTATATGTTTATAGACACTTAGATTCTTTCCATAAGTTGGCTATTGAGAATAACATTATAATGAACATAAGAGTGTTGATATCTCTTTCTGATCCTAATATTAACTTTGGAGAATTAATACCTAGAGTTAGAATTTCTGGATCATACAATAAATTTATTTTTAATTTTATAATGTACAATCAGGTTGTTTCCATAGCACCACACACTTTCACCAATAGTGAGCAAGTGTTCTAATTTCTCCACATCCTTGCCAGCACTTGCTATTTTCAGTTTTTTAAAAACAAATATATAGTAACAATTCTAATCGGAGAGAGGTGGTATATCATTTGGTTTTGATATGCATTTTCCTAATGTTTAGTGATGTTGATATTTTTCATAAGATTATCGACCATTTATATATCATCTATGCAGTAAAACCCACCAACGTCTATTGCCATTTTTGAGTCAGATTATTTGCTAATATTTATTAAATTTTAAGAAACTCTCATATAACTTTAAAAGTAATATTTCAGATGTATGATTTGAAAACATTTTTCTCCTATACCATAGGTTGCCTTTTTATTCTGTTGATAGTATTTTTTTTTTTTTTTGCAGTGCTAGGGATCGAACCCAGGTCCTTGCAAGGCAGGCACTCTACCGACTGAGCTATCTCCCCAGCCCAATAGTATTTTTAAAACAAAAGTTTTTCTTTTCAAAATTTTCATGAGATTTAATATTTTTAATGCCTGGGCCTTTGGTGTAATACACAAATAATTTTTGACAAATGATTATTTCAATTACTTCTTCTAATGTCTTGAAGCTTTACCCCACGTTTTCTTTAGGTGTTTTATAGTTTTATATCTTCCACTATAGATCTAGTTTTAGGTACTTTATGTGGTGTTAAATAAGTCTTCATTCTTTTGTACATGGACATTCAGTTTTCTTAGTACCATTTGTTGAAAAGATTGTTCTCACCCGGTTGATTAAGGTTCTGGCATGCATGTTGGTCACAGATATGAGAGTTTATTTCTTTACTCTCCATTTTATTCTATTGGCTTATGTGAATTTTCCAGTATTTCTCTTTTCAGGAATAAGTTTTAGATATTTGTAGCCCCTTAAGATTTCATATGAAATTAGGATAGGTTTTTCTATTTGTATGAAAAATATTTTGCAGTAAACCTGTACATTGCAGTGAGTAACATTAAATCATAACCACATTAAGTCTTCTACTCCATGAAGACTGGATGCCGTCTAATTTGATTCTTGCAATTTCTCTCAGAAAACATATATTAGTTTTCAGTGTAAAAGTCTCACCAACTTGATGAAGCTAATTTCTGAGTACTTTATCTTTAATGCTATTATGAATGAAATTGTTTTCTAAGTTCCAGTTCAGATTTCTTATCGTTAGTGCATACACTTGCCACTGATTTTTCTGTGTTGATTTTTTATTTTGCTTCTTTGCTTAATGTATTTAATAGTTCTAATATGTTTCAGGATCTGTAGAATCTTTAGATTTCTTTATAAAGAAGATCAAAATATTTGTGACTAGAGATAATTTTATTTCTTCTATTTCAATCAGATGCTTTTCATTTTTCTTGCTTAATTTCTTCTGCTAGGTCTTCTAGTACTATGGGGAATACAACTGCCAAAAGAAATCATTCTTTCCTTATTTCTGATCTCAGAGGAAAAGTCTTCTGTCCCTCACTTCTGATAATGATGGAGTTTTTAACATATGGATTTTATTTATCTGAGGTATTTCCCTATGATCCCAGTTTGTTGAATGCTTTTACCATGCAAGGATGTTGAATTTTATCAAATGTTTCTATCCTATCAATTTAGATGAGCATATGTGTTTTTCCTCCATTCCATTAATATGGCATATTACATTGATCAGTGTTCATGTGTAAAACTGTGCTTGAATTTTAGCATAAATCCCACTTGATCAAGTTGTACCATCCTTTTAATAAATTATTGAATTTGTTTTCCTAGATTTTCTTGAGAATTTTTACATCAAAATTTATAAGGTGTTTTCGTCAACTTTTTCTTCATGTGACCAAAAGACCTAATAATAACAGTTTTAAGGGAGAAAACATGTTTTTGGTGTTCATGTTTTCAGAGGTCTCCATCTTTAGAAGGCTCACTCCATTGCTCTGGGCCAGAAGTGAGGTAGAACATATGAGTGGAAGGTTGTAGAGGAGGAAAGCAGCCAAGGACACTGCTAATTAGGAAGCAAAGAGAGAGCTCTGCTTATCAGGAACAAAATATATACACCCCAAAGGCAAACCTGAGTGACCTACTCCCTACAGCCACATCCTCCCTGCCTACAGATACTACCCAGTTAATTCATCAAGTGGATTAATGAACTGACTAGGTTTAGGCTCTCAAAACCTAGCCATTTACCTCTAAACTTTCTTGGATTATCCAACCCATTAGTTTTGGGGAGAAACCTCATAACTACATAAGGAGTATTGAACTGTAGTTTTCCTTTCTTCTGACATCTCTGCCTGGCGCTGATATCAGCATAATGCTGGCAATACAGAATGAGTTCGTTCCTCTTCAAATGCTTGCAAAAAGGCTTGAGGGGAATTTGTATTAGTACTTCAACTGGTAGTTTAACAGTACTTACCAGTCAATTGTTTGGGTCAGAGTTTTTTTTTAATTAGATTTTTTATTACTAATTGGATATCTGTAGGTGTAATACGTATATTCTGATTGTCCATTTCTAAGTAGTTTAATCTTGGTGGGTTTTGTGTTTACAGAGATTTGTTTATTCCATTTGTTTTACCAAATTCATTGGGTTATCAGTGCTCACAGTACTTAAAACCTATTTTAGTTCTATAGAATCAGTTGTTTTCTTTCAATTCTAATTTTAGCGATTTGTTTTTTCCTCTTAGTCAATATCATTAACGTTTTGCCAGTTTTGTGGTCTCTTTAAAGAAATAACTTTTTGATTCCATGTTTGTCTCTATTATTTTTCTATTGTCTACTTGATTTATCTCTGCTCTAATATTTATTATTTTCTTTTATCTGCTAGCTTTGGGTTTAGTTTTTTCTTTTTTAAAACTTTATGTTATAAAGTTAGTAGTACATTTTAGAGATTTTCAGTTTTCTAAAGTGATAGTCTTAGTTCTTTGGTTTCATGCAAAATACAATGTGGTTTAATGAAAGAAAAATACATAAATATATATGTACATATGTAATATGATATTACATACACACACACACACACACACACACACACACGTGCATTATTTGTATTTCTTCCTGGAGTCCTGAGGTTGGAAAGTCCAAGATCAAGGTCAACACATTTGAATTTCAGATGAAGACTTTCTGATTGGTGTGCAGAAGTTGCTGTGTCCTCACCTGTTGTTTCCTCTGAGTGTGTAGAGAAAAGCAAGAATGAAAGCAAGAGAAAAACAGTGAAAGAACTCTCCATTTCTTATACTACCTCAATATTTTTGGATTATGACTGCATTTGACCTTAAATACCTCCTAAAAGACCTATCTCTAATGTACCAATAATCATCTTCAGCATTTGTATTTGGGAGGGGCAGGGCACAAGTCCTTCTGTAGCAGTAAGCATTCAGAGTTATCTGTCCTTTAGCATTCATTTTCCTGCATTCAATAAATTTTGGTATACAGTTCTTTAATTTTCAGTCATCTCTAAGTATTTTTTAATTTTCCTGTGACTTTTTTTTCTTTAACCCACTGTTTGAGAGTGCTATTTAAATTCCAAAATTTTGTGAATTTCCATTTTATCTTCTATTATTGATTTCTGATTTCAATCCTGCTGTGATCAGAGAAGATCCTTTGTATGAAATCTGTCTTTTAAAATCTACTGCAATGTAATTTGTAACATAAAACATGGGTAGTTCCGAAGAAAGCCCAATATGCACTTGAGAAGAATGGTACACTATTGTCAGGTAGAATGTTCTGTGCACATGTTAAATCCGGTTGGTGTGTTGGGTTGTTTAAGTTCTCTATTTTCTCACCTTATGTTCTACCTGTTTGTTCTGCCCATTGAGAGTGACATATTGAAATCATCACCAAATATTTTAATAGAAATATCAATTTTTGTCTTTAATTATATAGATTTTTGTTTCATGTACTTCGATGACCTGATGTTGATATAGAAATATTTTCAATTGTTATAACTTCTCACTGTGTTGATTAATATATAATTTGTCTCTTGTAACTTTTCTTGATTTAAATTCTGTTTTTTAAATATTAGTTAAGGCATCTCTACTCTCTTTTAGTTATAACTTGCATGAAATTATCTTTTAATTAATTCTTTTACTTCCAACCTAGTTGTATGTTTGAGTAACTCCCAGAGAGTGTATCTTAGATCATTTTTTAAAAGTCAAGTTGCCAATCTCTATCTTGTGGCTGGAGAATTTAATCTTATATTTTTCTATTTCTCTCCTATATGCATTATAGGTTTTTGACCCTCATTTTCTGCATTACCACTTCTTTTATGTTTTGTGAAATGTTTTAATTTCTTTCTCACATCCTGTATATTCTATTTTTGCTGTTACCCTGATGATTACATATAATGCCCTTAAATTATAACTAACTTTAATTTATACCAGATTAACTTCATTAACATTCAGAAACGCTACTGATTTAGAGCTCTTTCCCCCTTCTTTCAGTTATTGATATCACAAAGCTATATATTTTTATGTTCTGTCCCAAAATACTAATAAGTATTTAAAGATTTTTTAATATATATATTTTTACTTGTAGGTGGACACAATACCTTTACTTTTTTTAATGTGGTGCTGAGCTTTGAACCCACACCCTCACACATGCTAGGTGAGTGCACTACCACTGAGCCACAACCTCAGCCCCTATTAACTAATAACATTTTTAATGCATTAATCTCTTAAATATTATCATAAATAAAATATAGAGTTACAAAACCAATGTTAAAATAATACTGACCTTTTGATGAATAAATTTTAATGTATTAACTTAAGTCAAATAGAGAACAAAATGTATAATTACAAACCTTTGTTTCAACAATATTATTAACTTTTATAATTGTTAATGTATGTATATGACTTTGAGTTACTTTTTAGTGCCTTTAATTTCAACCCACTGGATTCTCTTTAGCAAATATTATTATTATTATTATTTTATTAGTGCATTGTATTAATATATAATAGTTGAGTTGATTTTGACATATTCCTTTAGCAATTCTTTTTTTTTTTTTTTTTTTTTTGGGTGCTGGGGATCCTTGAAGGGCATGTCTAGTGGTTACTTACTCTAGTTTTATTTATCTGTGAATGCCTTAATCTGTTTCCCAGTTTTGAAGGATTATTTTGCCAAATAAAGGTTTTTTGGTTGACAGTTTTAATTTTTTTTTTAATCATTTTGAGTTATATCAGTCCCACTCCCTTCGGGGTTCCAATATTTCTGATGAGAAATCCAATAATCTTAATGGGAATCCCTTCTATATGATGTATCCCCCTCTCATGTTACTTTGACTTTTGACAGGTGGATTATAATGTATCCTGTGGTTCTCTGAGTTCATCCTGTTTAGAGTTGTTGAGCTTCCTCTGAGTTCATCCTATTTAGAGTTGTTGAGCTTCTTCAGTATTTTATTTTTGTCTTTTATCAAACTTAGGAATATTTGGCCATTATTTCTTTCTCTCTCTTCTGACGCTCCCACCATGCATATTTTTTGATGCCTACTTTTTGGTGTCCCTCAGATTCTATACATTTTCTAGTTTTTTTTTTTTTTTCATTAGGCTTCTGAGACTCAATGATTTCAATTGCCCTATTGTAAATTTTTATGCCTACTTAAATATGTCTTGCATCCTTCTAGAGAACTTTTCAATTATTGTATTTTTTGACTTTACAACTCCTATTTAGTTGTCTGTTAGGTTCTTTATCTTCTTTCTGACATTTACATTTTGTTAATATATCATGTTTTTTAGTTTCTCCACGTCTGTTACTTTGGACACCTTTAAGATGACAGTTTTAGTCTTCATTTAGTAGGTCTAAATTCTGATCTTCACCAGCAATTTAATGTCACTTTTTTTCCCTTTTGAATAGTATATATTTCCCAGTTCCTTAGTATACTTTGAGACTTTTTTTTTTCCTGAGAAATGACCTTTCATTTTATTTTTGGTGCAGGGAATCAAACCCAGGGTGTGCATATGCTAAGCAAGCAGTCTACAATTTTGATCTACACTCCTAGTCTTTGAGACTTTTTATAGACCCTGGACATTTGAATCTTACATTTTAATATCTTCAGAAATCACATTCTTTTTCCCCATGGTTTGATGTTTAGTTTTTATTTTTATTTATTTACTTACTTACTTATTTAATCATTGTAGGCTTTCTCCATGCTAAGAATTATCCTCAGTTTTAATTTAGGGTTTTCTTTTATGTTTCCTTGTGCATGCATAGTGACTCTCTCATATTTTCCATATATTCAGCTTCTTTTGATTGCCCAACTACTTAATGAATGGCTTCCAAAATGGGAAAAAGAGGAAACTGAAGAGGGGAAGAGAGGAAGGACTTGCAGTGATGGTGGTGAAAGGGTTGAGAAGGTGCCTGGACCTGTGTCTGCAAATCCATCTTAAGTGACCATCAGCACCAAGAACACAAATATCCAGGTACTTGGATTGCATGATCCTTGTTGTCAACCCTGATTTCCAGGAGCTGGATAGCTCAGGAACAGCTGCCATAGGACAGGGTTTCTGAAATATAGCAACTGCTTAGCTGAGAGCAGAATAAACTGAAAGTAACTACCAATTACTTTCAAAACTTTGCATGGAAGTTGGAAACTTCAAATAGATTCTAGAGTATCCAATAATAATGTGTCTACTAGTCTAAATGCAACCTAGGAGGGGAGACAGATTCCTGGTACTTCTTACTCCTCAATTTCCTAGAATCCTCCCCCAAATCATTTCTTTTTATAAAACATTTGCTACAGCTAATGTGTCTACTTGCTATCTTCTCTGAATAATGCATTTTTGTATTGATTCAGGTTATTTTGCCCCACTTAATATGCCCATCCAAATTGCTTTCCCTTACATTTAACAGGACATTCTATTAAGTCATTGAATTCTAACTTAAGCCATTTTTTTATTATACATTATATGAACTGTTCACCATTTTTTTCTTGCCACCAGGATTTGTTTTTATAGCAAGGAAGATTAGAAATTTAAAATTAAGGATAAAATTTTATTATTTTTAGTTAGTAAACACTAGAGAACTCTTCAATTTATTTAGTGTGAAACTAATTTTAGTATTGTAATGACTCATCTCTAATAAAATTATATTGTGTTTGTTGGTGGCTTCAAATATTGACAAAGTCTGTCATACTCACATGAACTAGACCATTGGCCATTTGTAAAGATACATTTTTGAGGGTTGGGTACCAGGGATTGAACTCAGGGGCACTTGACCACTGAGTCACATTCCCAACCCTATTTTATATTTTATTTAGAGATAGGGGCTCACTGAGTTGCTTAGTGCCTCGCTGTTGCTGAAACTGGTTTTGAACTTGTGATACTCCTGCTTCAGCATACTGAGTTGCTGAGATTACAGGCATGCACCACCATGCCTGGCTATAAAGACACACTTTTTACTTTATTGAATTCATGTGTGCATGCACACGAAATATAACCCTGAAAAATACTATTTAATTCCCAAAGTTTTCCAGATGATTTTGAAAATGCCATTATAAATTTATAAAGAACTTAGGTTTTATCCTCCACAATACTAATGACATTAAAATTCCCTAAGATATTAAAATTCATATCATTTTAAAAAAATATCATATGAAAAGTAAAATTAACAAATAAAAAATTCTTATTGTAGATCATATATTATTCAGTGTTTTAGATCTATATGAATATATTACCCTCCCCAAAATGATTAGTAAGGTAATGCTATCATTTCAACTTTAAAAAGATGAAGAAATTAAGGTATATTGAAAATAAATAATGTTTTCAATTTTGATAGGTGGCAAGCACTGAAGTCAAAATTCATTTACTTGTGATAAAATTATTATGGAAGAACCCATAGTTTTTATATTTTTTAGAATTTTCTGTAATTTTCTTGAATATATAAAAAAATAAGGAATCAATAACAATTGAGAATCATGAAAATACATCCATACAATTAATACTAATACTTTCTATATTTTAAAATGCTACTATTTTGGGCATAGATGTGTGTTTCTCTCAGGTTCGGAGAATAAAATCATTTAAATCTAGCTAAAGTTTTAAAGATTTCCAAAGGACTCACTACTAATATGAAAGAGGTATTATATTGGTTTCTGGGTTCTGGAAATTTTTGCCTGGCCCAATAGGTCAGCTCTATGGTTCACAAAATCAGAGTGAAGCTGGTAGAGAGTTCCTACCATTTTGTATATCCCACTCACCACTTCCAAGAACACCCTAATTGCATAACTTCTCTAAATCAAATTGGCATCTTCACATCTAGCTGACCTGCTACGACATTTACTGACACTTTGTGGGAATATCATGATGTGTAGACTTGAGAGAGAGTCCTTCGAATGTAGACTATATATATCCTTTTTAAAATTTCTCTAATATATATGCATATGATGAAGGCAAACATATGACCAGTAATCTATAGTATCAAAACCATTGTGCTTATGTGTTCAATTTATATCACTGGCTTTTATTCATAATTATTTATTCAACTATGCTTTCATTTAGTGTTGAAATGACAGTGAATACAGGACTTTTACAGAATTTTTTGATAAAACACAATCATAAAGATTGAAGTGACTTCAAATAAAATGTTTATAAATTTCATATATGCATTTTTCAATATTTTAAAGGAGTTAAAATTTTCTAAATGTTCCTTTGGTCTAAGTACATAAAACTATATTAAATACATGGCTAATACAATACCGGGGATAAATATGATTTGTTTTACTGTTGACTATTTTTCACATTATAAGTAGTTTTTAATTTTAATATTCTATTTAACACTTATTAAAGGAATGCATCCTCCAAGAAAAAATTACACTTTAAAGGAATGCATCCTCCAAGAAAAAAATGAAAGTCTGCATGTGAAAAATGTTTTCCTATATCCAATTATTAATTCAATATGTCAGAGTACAAGCTATAGTTTCAAAAAATGAACAAAATTGTTATAGAAAGTTGCTCAACTCACTTCTAATCTTGCATATTCTGCCTTGCTTTTTAACCAATGATTGTAATGTAATTTTTTAAAAAACTTTATTAAATTAGACCAATAAAATATTTTAGATAGCTAAGTACAAGAATCAGAGTCAAACATCCTCATTTTACAGCTGATGAAGATTGGGTACCAAGAGGAAAAGTGACTCACCCAGGGTCATGTGACCAAACACTCACAGAGACCATATCTGAGGCATATGTACTTTCAGATTACTTTTGGGTCCAGAATATTTTCCAATGAAAATAAACATTAAATAGTAACAGTATATTATTCTACAGCCCTCTTATGATGTGAAAAGTAGGGAATAATACTACTTCCCTATTTTTCCAATCCACTTAAAAAATTTTCTTAAATTTATGAAATAGAATAAAAGTGATGTATGCCTTATTAAGAGTAATGGTTATATTTTTCAAAATAATTATAACAATATGATGCTGTACATATTCTTATTTTATGAATCAGGAAATTGAGACCCATAGAAAAGAAGAAATAAATCTCAACCACTCAGTTGTAATGGATGTAGCAATTCTAATTTTTAAAATATCTAGAAACTCCACTAAAGGACTGAGGCAGGATGATTGCACATTTGAGGCCAACTTCAACAACTTAGTGAAAGCCTGTCTCGAAAATAAAATTTAAAAACAATTAAAAAGGACTGGGATATATTTCAGTGGTAAAGTTACTCACTGGGTGCAATTCATAATATAACCCCAAAAGAATAACTAAATGACTAAGATAAGTAGGTAAACACATATTAATTAAAGTACCAATAATTTAATTTCACTGAGATCATTTGTTATATTAAAACAAAATAAAAAAATAAAAGTTTTAGAAGAATGATTATTTAGATTGATCTAATAGGTATATAAAGAAAATTACACATGAGAAATGCATAAATTTTTCATCACTGGAAAACATTTATAATAATTTCTACCAAACCAGAAAGTAAACCTCATCAACTTCAAAGTCAATATTATAAAGACTTATTTCTGAACAGTAAAAATTAGTCTTAATACCAATTTTATATGTCTTTAAATTTAAAAACAAAAATTTCAATAATGAATCCTTTAAAAGGTATTGTATATATTCAAGATTATTACAATTAGATCTTATTTAGATACTATTGCAATCAAATGTTTTGAATGAAGATTAAACATAGAATTTGAAAGTCTTTAGTGTTTACATTAGAAAACAAAACAGAAACTCCTAACATACAAATAGGAAGGAGCAAGTAAATTTAAAATTTGGTGTAAAGACAAATATAGAATTACAAATATTAACACATAAGTATGAAGTTACAAATACTAAATGGTAAAACTACATACTGGTAAAGATATGGAACAAAGAGAGCTCTTGTGGGTGCTGACAGATATACACATACTTGATGAACAATTTACAAATCAATTTGGTGATGCTTACATATGAGCAAGCATGTACCATGTAAGTAAGCCAGACTCTTTTGTGAGCAGTTAACCTTGAGAAAGTCTTTACATGGGCACCATGAGACATGTATAAGAATATTCTTTTGTTTAAGTTTCCTTTTATATTTCTAATTCTCTTTAAGTTTGTGATATTTAAAATGCAGGTGGTAAAAAAATACCTCTCAAAAGAATATTAGATGATTCTTAGTAAATTTTGGAATAATGTTAAAATAAATAATCCCTTTTCTAAGTTTTGCATAAAAATTGACAACATTAGATAATAGAAATGGCCCAGAACTAGGCTCTAATATCTCGGACATCTTGTAAGGTTAGTTACACAATCTTTTATAAAATTTTTTTGTTTTAAAATTAATTGTGAAAATAATGCTAGTACCATTTGTTATATTTTTAAGATAAAATACTAGACAAAAGATACAAAGAAATTTAGAGAAACATGATATCTAACAGGATGATTATTACAAGGAAATGATATCTGTAAACATGTTTCATAGAGTTACAATTGACAGGGCTCGGTGCATACCGATGCCTATTCTTACCAGCTGCTGCCCTTGGACACCCCAGGCTGCATACTGCAAGACGGAGTCCTCTACTTCCGGAGGATTTAACTCCCAAACTTCCCTTGAAAAAATGTGAATATTTTTACATGAACAAGTTGACATCTACACCAATTAAGCTGGATAATTACTTAGGAAAAGCAGAAACTCAAAGAACTTACCTAGTGTGTATGTTGTAAATCACATATGAAGCAGTATACGAATAGTGAAAAATCTGAAATAAAAAAAGGAAGAGTTATCAACTATAGATTAGAATAAAGACTTCACTTAAATAAAATGATATAAAACCCAGGTGTAAGGAAGAAATCCAAATATGAAATATTCTAGTTCAGTAGTGTATTGTATCTTCTGTGCCTTTTCAAACACCTCCTAACTCTTCTTCCTACCATTGATCCCATGCTTTATTCTATCCTTTCTATCCTTAGAATAATTGTGATTATATTGCTTTCTTGTTCAAAATATTAAATGACATCTATGGCTTGTGAAATAAATTTCATCTAGCAGTTACAAAGTTTTTTGTCTAGTTCATGGGTTTTTGATCCACTTTGAATTGACTTTTGTGCAAATAATCCAATCACTAAATGGGCAAAAGAATTAGTCATTTCTCAAAAGAAGAGGCACAAATGGTCAACAGATGCATGAAAAAATGTTCAACATCTTAGCAATCAGGGAAATGAAAATGCAAACTACATTGAGATTTTACCTCACTTCAGTCAGAATGGCAATTGTCAAGAATACAAATAATAGTAAATACTTTAAGGGTGAGAGGAAAACTGTACACTCATATACTGTTGATCGGACTGAAAATTAGTACAACCCTTTTGGTAAGCAGCATGGAGATTCCTCAAAAGACTAGGAATTAAACCCCCATATAATCCAGCTAGCTGACTCCTTGATATTTACCCCCAAAACCAGCATACTGAAGTGATACAGTCACATCAATGTTCAAAGCAGGACAATTCACAATAACCATGTTATAGAACCAGCCTAGGTGCTGGTCAACAGATGAATGGATAAAGAAAATAGGGCATATATACACAATGAATTTTTACTCAACCATAAAGACAAATGAAATCACAGCATTTGCTGGTAAATAGATGGAAATGGAGAACATCATGCTAAATGAAATAATTCAGACTCAGAAAGTCAAGGGTTAAATGTTTTCCCATAGGTGGAAATTACAGTAAAATCAGGTGTGGGGAAGGAAGGACACCATGAAATTGTAAAGGAGAACAGGATAATGGAGAAATGTGGTTGACAGAGGAGGAGGATAGGAAAGGCAAGGAACACTGGAATGAGATGGACGATATTACGTTGTGGGTGAATGTACCATGGTGAATCCCATCTTTATATATACCAATATCAAGGTTCCAGAGGGTTAATTACTCTTATAATGATTGAGTCATCCACCTACAAAGCACAAACTTATAAGAACAATAAATGGATGAGGAGATAGCCAGTGGAGTAAATGAGGGAGAATTGGGATGGGGCAGAAGAGGAAGGTACTAGGCACTGAAATGAAACAAAGTATATTCCATACATGTGCTACTACATCAAAATGACCCACACTAATATTTATAGTAATAACACAATAATAAAATCATGTAAAAATAAAAAACTTCAAACTCTTTGATCCAGTGTTGAAGGACTTTGTTGTTCTGGCTTCTTCATGTTTTCCTATCCTTGATTTACCTCGTCTATACTTCAAGCAAATTAGGAGAATTTTGTATATATATCCTGAATGTTTTCTGCTTTCTTTCTCCTTTAGTATATCCTGCTTTAACTCATGTAGGCATCTTCCCACCTTATAAACTAGTCCCTGAATGGAGCTCACAATAATCCTCTCAACTGAACTCCATTTCTCTCAGTTTACTATCTGACTCTTAGGATACTTCTCGTCTGTAGTATAATTTTTTTTTTTTTTTGCGGTACTGGGGATCGAACTCAGGGCCTTGTGCTTGCAAGGCAAGCACTCTACCAGCTGAGCTATCTCCCCAGCCCTGTAGTATAAATATTTTAATATGACTTTTTCCCAATGGAAGGTTGTCAGGTACATATATGTGTTATCTTTGCATTCTTCTTCACATTTCCTAGCTCAGGGTGATATTTACATGCAACATTCAATTGATATTTGTCAAGTAATAGTGTTGATGGGAAAAAACCCAAGCATGTTCAAATGTTTGCTGGTGAAGACCAAGTGGAATAGTACCTCCCACCCCTTCCTGGTAATAGTTGTAAATTATATATCAAATGGTTGCAAGCATTTAATCTTCAAGGTATTTCATTACCATCCTTAAAGAATCCTGTTTCTTTTCAAGGGTCGTTTTCCCAAGGATTAAAACACCCATTACAGGGTGAAATAAAATCTGGAAGATAGGACCACAGAGTATAATGCAAAAATAACACAATATTTTGGTTCTCACTAAAGAAGAAATAGTGTAATACAGAGAAAATGAAGAGACTTGTTAAAGACAGATTAGGAAAAGAAGTGACGAGTATAGCATACTTCCATAAAAATCATTTTTCTTGGAAGCCATGTGAATCTAGTTAAGAATATTTTTCTTTACCTAGCGATACTGTTATGTTATTATTTCCAGGATTTATATTGATACTTTCATCTTTCAGTATATAATTACTAAAGCCTCTTTTATTCCTATAGTGAATGCATACATGGCACAAATATTATAATACTGTCAATTAACACTCCCTAGAAGTCAAATTGTTATTTCTTCTTGCTGCAATAATAGCCTCAATTAAACATGATTGGCCACATATTTGGCAAAGTAGTATTATTGTTCTCTCTTTGCATTGAAATTCAGACTTTGAAATTCAAACTTTCCCATTTGTTACAGTATTGTGTTTTGTAATGAAGCTTTATACTCCTGTTCTTTTTGAAACACTTAAATCTGAGATTGCCTTTACTCTTGGGTTAGAGAAGCAAAAATATCACTTTCTGGTGTCTATTTTGGCATTCACTTCATATTGTATAAAATTCTATATCTGACTACAAAATTTAAACCTTGAATCTACTACTATGACTGACAAAGGGATGAGAAATATGTCCATCCCTGTCAACATTTTTCTGACTCACAAAGTTTTGTTGCCAAAGCAGACTGCCAAGTGAGCACTTGGTCTTCAGAGCAGACAAATGTGTCCATGATGTATGAGTAAAGACAGACTATTCATCCCATCTATTAATACCTAACATACTGTCCCTGATTTCCAGGCTCTGTCTTGAGAGAAATAATTACTGTGCAGTATCAGTTAGTGGCAAAGCAGAACCACCAACCAACCAATGAGACATAACTGTGCATAGTCATGGAATGTCAGTCTCCTCTGTAATACTTGTTATGGAGGTTGTTGGTTATTCATTATTTGTGAATCCAAAATACTTAAATGACTTTCTAATCGTGTAAACTGGACAAAGAGAAATGCGAATCTGCTTTCTACTTCATAGTTCTTAACCTAGTACATTTGTTTTCCTCAGTCTGTGTGCTAAAGTGGAAGGTTACAATAAAGGAGGTAACCCTGAATTGCCAGAACACCCACAGCATGGTGAGGTAATAAGTTATAGGTTTTGTTCTTGTCTATATGTATGCGACAAAGCCAGAAGTTTGCCATGTATAGGTAATTAGACTCTAGTCTGTTACCTAGCTTACAGCTTTTTCCTCTAAATCCACTCTGTGTGTGTGTGTGTGTTTGTGTGTGTGTGTGTGTGTGTGTGTGTGTGTGTGTGTATTCCTAGACAATCTCAAAATCCTCGATTTGTAATTTTCAATGTTTAAAATAATATTCAAAGCTCACAGCAGAATATGAAGAGCATGGAGTGACGATGGGGGATATTAAACAGAGAATCTCTCTGGCTCACTGTCTCTCTCTTCTTCCATGTATAGTATTCCTTTTTTTTTTTTTTTTAAAGAATACTCACTTTCTATTTTTATTTTAGACACCTTTTCTATATTGGCTAGACAAAACTCATTCCATGATGAGCCGGTAACACAGGAGTCACTTAAGATTAGGAGCAGTGTGCTCTTTCCCTACGATGATTGGCTATGGCATAATGAGAGGAAAATCAAGCTGTGATGAGATTCCTGGGGACAAATACATTTCACAGTCAAAAGCTGCATATTCATCCGTTTCTGGAAATGGTGTTCCATTGCTTGTTACCACATGTGACTAGTAAGAGGAAAAGTAGTGGGAATGAATGGAACTGAGATAGATCATGAACAACCTTGAGCAAAGACTATTCCTAAAAGCTGGATTGAGATGTCCAAGCATCCAATCCCAAGACATCAAAAGGTATGGGGCAGTTCAGAAAGCAGCAAAAAATCACACAATCGAATCTGGTCCCCATCATCTCTACATAACATTGTAGACCCCCAAATAAGTTAATTACTAAAAGTTGAGAAAAAAGATAGTATAGCCTATTTTCATTATGTATACTAGTTATATTTAATGTCACTGCAAACACTGTATTAGCAAACACTGAACCACTAATCCTAGGACAAATATAGGACTAGTTTTCTTTAAGAATCTGGTCACAACATTTTTATTAGTCAAAATAAAACTTAATTTCATGTGTGTTTTTGTTTAAAGACACTTTGTTATATTTATAAATATATAATATATATATTACCTACATATTGCTAATATCTATGTTTATATATCTTATGCTACCCTGAACTAATGGGCAACAACACAATAACTCATGCTTCAATGAAACTTATCTAACACATGCCTTTTCTCCATAGGACACATCAGAGCCTTTTTGCACTAATAGAAGACAGCACTTCAATATTATATTTGGGGGTTGGGTTCCATGATGGGGAGTGATTTTAAACAGTGATATTAGCAACAAAAAGCACAAAAAATGCAAAAAAAAAAAAGTACTAAGTAAACTGTGGAAGAAGTACATGTTTACATAATAAGAGCTGAATTAAGGAGCATGGTGTTGACTTTTTTGACCTCAGCTGGGAAACTGGCAAGGCAACTCATGTGTCCCTCTGCTCTGCACATGTCTGCAGAAAACTAGAAAAGCTCCAAGAGTACTAACTGGGCAACAAGTAAATATGGACAAGTAGACTCACATTTGCCAAAATAGTGTACACAAGGAATAGAAGACTATATTGGTTACAGAGATGTAGCATGGGATACTGCTGAAAGAAACAAATAACCCATACATAGTTAAAGCCTGCCAGAACTTGAACATGAAAAGAGTATAGCAGTTTTCCACCAATAGTGGCACTCATGCTCTGCAAATGAACATTCGCTGTATCCCTTTATTTAACAAATGCCTCTTTAGCAATTTCTTTGATACAGGCACTATACTAGATATTATGTTTCATTATCAAAATAAAAAGCATTAAAATTGGATAAAATTGGAGTGTATCAGTGTATAGTTTTTATTTACTCCTCTGTCAGAACTTAAATGACTATTGGTCATTAATTAAGTGCAAGCTCATACATTATGTTCCTTGCCAAATGTGAGGACCTTAATAAATATGATTCCTGTTCCCATGGAGTTTATGATCTAGTTGGGGTGACAAGACTAAGACACATTACATTAATACTATGTTGCAGGTCATGTTTAAATTAGAGTTTGCAAATTATAAGCCCAGAGGCTTCCTAAGAAGTGATTAATCTTTTGGTGTCTAGATTGTATTATAGATAATAATAGTTTATTTAGGCGCTGAAGGGATTAATGCAGTTGAAAAAAAGACAACTAGTTTTTCAAACTTGAGGTCGTCCTACTTTTAACAACTCTTAAATTGAGTACGTACTACATATCAGACTGCTGAGTGCCTGCATGTTTTATATAATTTCACATTTAAATCAATTTCAAGGAGTAGATATTATCATTCATAATTCATATGATAGGTTCTATAAAGCTTAAACTTAAAATTGAAAGTTTAAGTAGGAAACAGTCACAATCTGTGTATGATTGTATGATTACAATCCAGCTTGTGATCTAATCTCTGCATGCTGTCATTCAGGAAGCTAGTGTGTGAAGCACGACTTCAGATTTGCAAAAGATTCACTTGCAAAGAACCAATTAAGCCACCATTCAAAGATTCTTTGACAAGAATATGCATGAATTAATTGTGATTGCCCCAATTAAGAAAGATTTCATTTTGGAAAGATGATCTAATATGTCAGATTAAACATGTAAATCTCCTTCTTCTTTAGCTGTTTTTTCAACTTATTTCCCCCTTAGAATAGTTATTACCTAAGACATATGTGGGTGTTCATGTCAAGGAGTGTTATGCTCACAAGAAAAACAGCAGAAAACTTGTAACTTGTGTTTGAACCAGAGGTTTTCTTTTTCCCTGGTAACACAACTTTTTCTGCACTGCAGTTAAACTGCTAAGTTGATATACATAACATTCTTTTGCATGGCATGGAGAATATTTAGAATTGTATTACGGTTTTGCTATTGACTAAATCAGGCAGGAAAAATTAAGTGAGAGAAAGCAAACCTCTGAGTCAATACCATTTATAAAAGAATGCCAGTGGAAGAACTGACAATACAGGCAAAGGGTGTTCTCTTGGAAATCAAGATGATGCCAGGTTCGGTCTAGGAAAATGAGATAACACTTTAAGATGAGTGAGTTGTAACTCTGTTATCTGAAATATGTTATTATGCAGTTAAGAGCTAAGGTGATATGGTAGGACATAGTCGTGTTGTGAATTACAATTCATGAAATCATGAACTGCAGCTTCACAAAAATATTTTGCAACTTTCAATACCAAAAGTCTTTGTGAACACCAAACACATGTTGGTTGAAAAGAAAAATAAATATGGGAGAGAATGAAAAGTGCAATCAATTCTTACCAATATTTTTAATTACTTTCATAAGTTTTCTCAATGTTCATTGTAACCTTATAAAATATGGCGATCTCTCCAATAAACACACTGTTATAATCAGGATAGAATTAAGATTTTACTAATTCCAAAATTTATTTCCTTTTTACTGCAATAAAAAAGGAAAAACGCAAGCATTGTTTCACTAGGAAACAATAGAGTAATCAGCAGTCTTCAATTACATCATCTTTTTTGGTAATTGGCAGACATAGCAAAATACTCAAGGTGGTGAGATTAAAATTAATGTCAATGAAGAAGATAAAGTTTATGTGTTGTACAAATTAAGCTATATTTATGTCAAAAACTATTAAAATAAAAATAAATTTGCTAGTCGAAAATAAAATAACAATAAACTGTTTGTTCACAAAACCAGTTGGGTAATTCTGGGAACCCACAGGCATCATGATGCCATGTCATACAATATTATGGTAAATTATTTTTAATACTCTTCCTTGGTTTATTTGAGTGTAACAGGCTTATCACAGAAAGAATAGGATATTGTTTGTACAATTTTAACATTATAGTGCACTTACTCCAAATTGAAATACAATACTTTCGGCAATACTTTCAGAGTATAAGAGCTGACAAGCTAATGAGAATATATAAAGTAAATAAATTTTCATTTAATGTGTTTCTTTAGTTTAGGAAAAGTGGATGGCTTGTGACTCCAATCTTCAAAGCAGATAGAAACCAAAAATTATGTGGGCAACATTTTTCAATTTATGTAGGAACACTCTGCCCAGGATATAATCCAAATGGTCTACATAGTAAGAGCTCAAGAAGTTTATGTAATTATACAACAGGAGATGCTGGAGTGCCCAGAATAAATCATTTCCTGATGTAGTCCTTCTCAGATAATTAAACTACTTATATTATAATCAAACTTCCTCTTAATTGTTCTTAGAATTCAGTTCAAGGGATGTTCTCTGTTATATTTCATTTCAAATATGTTCCATAGTATATTTTTCAATGATTCATATTTAACTCATACTTTCACCATGATACATTGCTGGCTAAGGTAGCAAGCTCACTGAAAATGCCCCTTTTTGTAATAAAATACTTTCATTTAAAGACCCTCTTCATTAACTGATGCAAATGTATAACTTCCACATTAATTAGTATTAAATTACTTCCTACTTATCATTTGAAAATATCTACTTTGAAAACCGGAATACCATTTAAAAGTCAATTATTGACAGGATAAGTAGATCTTAAATGTATGCTAAAATAAATTTAAACATTGTTTCACATCCTATAAATCAGTTTTTCTCTTTAGAATGTTGATGCAGAAATGAATATAGGACAGAATGAGAGAAAAACTCTCACCACTGTTTCTACTGAGCCTAGGAGTAGGGAAGGCAGGGAAGGGGATTGCTGCTCCCACATGCAAGCGCGGGCAGGTCTTGTGTAGGGAGCCAAGCTTGTGCCTAAGGAAGTGGTTGTTTTAGTGCTTTTTCACTGCTGTGACTAAAAGACCTGATCAGAACAACTTTAGAGGAGGAAAAGTTTATCTGAGGGCTCATGGTTTCAGAGGTCTCAGTCCACTGACAGCCAACTCTGTTCCTCAGGTCTCCAGGTGAGGCAGAACAAAATGGTGGAAGAATGTGACAAAGGGGAGTATCTCACATGATGATCAGGAACCAGAGAGAGAGACTCCACTTGCCAGAAGCAAGTATATACCCCAAAGTCATACCCCCACGATGCCCACCTTCTCGAGCCACACTGTAGCAGCCTTCAGTTACCACTCAGTTAATCCCTATCTGGGGATTAATTCACTGACTGGATTAAGGTTCTCTCAATCTAATCATTTCTCCTCTGAACTTTCTTGCAGTGTCTCATATGTGAGATTTTGGAAGACATCTAACATTCAAACCATAACACTGTTCATTGTATTTCCCAGCAGCTATAGTGAGGAGGCTCTCTTTTCATTTCTGTGGGAGCAAGTCCTAGCTTGTGTCTTCTTGAGCATGTTACTCAAAGGAAAAAACAAAAAACAAAACAAAAAAAAAATACCTTCCTTGACTCATCAATAAAATGGAGAAAGTAATGTACATCCAACTGTTATATCATGAAGATTAAAGGACAAAGAAAATGGAAAAAGTTTAGCTACTACTTGGAGCTAAGGCAAAAGAGGGTAACCAGAAAAGCTCAAATCTATTTCAATTGCAACTTATTAATTTTTCAATGAAAGTCTTGCTACCAGGCAGGAAAAAAAAAATATTTGAAAAGGGTTGTATGGATTTTGTATTAGTGGCTTTTCACAGCACTATAACCCCCACAGATGATTAATATTCACCTGCATTGAATAATTTTTAAAATATTAGAAAAATTATGATAGATATAATTTTGAAGAATGAATAATAATTTATACATTTGCTTATTAATAGCTACTTAGGTTGTTCTGCTTTCCCACATAGAATACAAAATCTTTAGGTTATTTTCAATGCTTTTTTAAGCATATCCTTGGAATGCACTCAGAAATAGAATGTATAAATCAGAAGATTTGCCCCTGTTATATTTGCTTCATGTTAATTAGTCACTTTATATAGAAATCTCTTAAAATCTGAAGTTATTTTTTCAAAATGTGTGTTTGTTTATTGGTCATGGCATCATTTATTGTTCATGTTTTTCATTAAATCCTCCACAATCATCTTAATCTAAGAACATGTTATCGAGTAATAGTGAGGCTGTGGGTTGAGTACTAAATAACTGTGTGGATTGTTTGGCTCTGCATGTACTATGCAAACTTGAACAAGTGACTAAATTTCATCTGCCTCAGTTTCCTGGTAATGATCGCATATTCAACTAAAATAAATGGTGCTCTTTTGAAGGATGAGTAGTAGTTATTGGAGAAGTTAATAAGAAGAACTCTTGGCAAGAAAAAGGGTTGTGAGTTGAAAACACTTGACAATAACTAACCTTGGGATAAAAATATAGGCAGACATCTATAAAGATTAATGTGTTCTTTATATGCTGCTTATGAAAAATGAGCTGAATACTAAGGTGATAAGAAAGATTTGTTGTTCAACAGGAAATGGAACTCCAGAGACAGCTTTACAGAGCAATTACTCTAATGGTGACATTAATATCTGAAGACAGTTGTTTTCTTCCATAGTAAAGGTAACACTCTACTGATTTTCAACATAAAAGCTCCTCTGACCTCTATTTGCAAGGTCCCTGGTGGCATGGAACTCAAAGACATAAGGGATTGACTTTCACCCTCAACTGCTTCCTGTATATTCAACTGGACGGGCCCATGGCTCACTCCAACCTGATGATTACTAATAACAGAATGTTCTTCTTGAAGTGGCCAAATCTTCAGCCCTGAAGCTTACCTGAACTGGGTCTTAAAAATACCAGAGACATCTTTCAGAGCCAGTACTCAAGAATAGACCTTTTTCCCCTTTAGGAAGGTTGCTGGTCATATGTGTGTAATAACTACGCGCAAGGGAGAGACAGTACATAGAGTTCAAAGCAAAAATCAGAGTTTCACAGGGAAATAATAATAATAATAATGATAATAAAACTGAAGCATGTGTATCTGTTTTCTTCTGTTTGATTCTAGAAGTTTGGTATTGTAGTTTGACTGTTCAGTATCTTAGGACTTTGAATTTTTCTTCCCCCTTTAAAAACAGTGTATTGTACCATTGTTCTTCAAATTTTCTGAATCATAGAAATCATTAGAAGCACTGTATAAATGCAATACTGGAGTCAACTAGAGAGATCCCTTGAAATTTGCATTTCACCAGGTGCCTGGGGTCAACCTTATGGTCAGGCTGATTTGGAATATGCTCCTCTGCTCCATCAAAATCCCCATTGTTTACACTAAAGTGACTGAACAGACAAAGAGTGTGCTGGAAAAGTTTGATCCCAGTGCATGAGAAAAGGGTTTCAGAGTCGATGTTCTTCCACAATGTGAAATTAATCAGTTCTTTTTAGTTTAGACTCCAATAAGGCAGTTATTCTAAAGAAATGTTGAGTGTTTTAACATCCCCTCTCAAAAGCAAATTGTCAGAAAACAGAAATACAAGTGAAACATATAGTATTAAATATCATTATTGATCCATAAAAAGAGAGAGGAAATCTAGGCTCAGGTTCATAAATATTTGGCAGCAGACATTGCACAGTAAACAGAATAAAAAAAGGTCTGGGTAATTTAGGGTGGTATCAGGAGATACTGAATGAAAAGTAGATGATATGTGAGTGTTTAGGAAAAATGCAATCTTCACAATTTTTTGGTTAAGACATTTGATATGCTCTTGGAATTTAACATGAAGCTTTAGGTTCTGTATCTGGAAAATAAGAATGATTGTGTGACCTGCCCTGTAGGCTTGTTTCATGGGTTAAATAAGATAATGTTTGTGAAGTCCTTAGTATATCTTAAGTGTCCTATAAATATTAGGTACTATAAACCTTATTATTAAGAATATTATACTTGAAATAATTATATGCTTGAATATTAAGAATTTTTATTATACAGTGTCAATAATTTAGTCATTTAGGACCAGGTTTCTTACTTACACAATTCTGATAAGTCAATTATACAGGCATTCTCAGACATATCCTAAACTCCTGAATATCAGTGGCATTTAAAATTATGGTACTTGGAGTAGAATAAATAGATAGGAAATAACACTGACAAAATTCTACTTTAGCCTGTCTTCTCTCTGTATGAAAATACTCTCCTTGATAGTAACCCCATGACATGTGATAACTGTTAGAAACAAAAGATTAACTCATCCTGAGATTAAAAGAGAGTCAACTGAATAACAAAATCAAATTTTGTTTTAGTGGGATTATAAAAAAGATTGTTTATTAAATCAGAACCTTAATCATTAATAATTATACTGCTTTCAGGTAAGAATGTGTGAAAGAAACTTCCTATATACTTCACTGGAAGTATATAAGCAAATCTTTGTTTTGCCTTTACACAGGATTGATGTGACAAAGTCTGTCTCAGTTCTGCTATGTGTAACTGTACCAAGGACACAGACTCTTCACTTGGGCCTACAAATGTCCCATGGGTAACTAAAAGCAGGATAAAATACTTGGTATCTCTGTCTTTGCATTTGTCTCCTTTGCTCTGGGACACCTTAGATTCCAGGAAAAAACAGGTCTGATCAATAAATATCTTATGATGAACTGAGCCCACCCCCAGGCCAGAGTAACTGTCTTCTCACTGACAAGACTGGTCCTGAGCAGTCCTGAGGTAATGATCACCCTGAACACAAAATAAATCAATACTGCTCGACTATACGAATTTCTGGTCCCCCTCGTCTATATAACTTGGAAGCTAAGGTTAAAACCCCAGAAGATGGGGCTAACAATGTGAGTCCCCTGTTTTCACAGTGGAGATACACTGTTTGTCACCTTACTCTTCTGTTTTTTTTGGGGGGGATGAGTGACTGGGCTTGATTTATTGAAATTCCCAGAATCAGGTCTCTGACCTACCACTCTAGTAACATAACCACAATGTCACTTCATTTGATAATATTCATATAAACAATTGACTGGGAAAGAAAACAAAACATTAGGGGCAAAAATAAAATGGGAAATTACCGTATTTGGTACCTTTTAACTGCACATTATTTTATTAAGGAATCTGAGACTAATGATTGCCTTAGTTCCTAAGGAGCTCATTTTTCCCTTGTCCTTGTCCTTCATTTTCAGTATGTATAGCTACATACTAATTATTTATTCAAAAATGACTTTTGCAAAAGTGGTATTATAACTATTGACATACAAAGAATAGGACCTGATTGAGCCATAGGAAAAAAAAATTAATAGAGTACAGTGCTCTATACAACTATATCTGCTAATAGAAGAGGATACCAAAATATTGAATTAACAATTGTTCAACCAAAGGACAAAACAAGGACTTAACGAAGTAATAACTTCTTAAAATAGAGTAATTATATCAAGAGTACCTCAGAGGCACATTGAGAGCTGTGGAATGGTACTGACAATATTTTCTAGGATAGGGCATTACTCCTCAGACAGTTTTTTTTCTTTTCTTTTCTTTTTTAACTTTCTACCCATATTCTAGAGCAAATACACATAATCCTAGTACTGAAAACTACACTCAGCTCTCAGTACTGAACATATAAAGATGCTAAGGTAGTGTACACTGATGAGAGGAACTAAAGACCCAACTGAAATTGTGATATATGTTGTGGAAGAGTTGGAGCACTCTGTGTTTGTTCACTTCCTCAGATCTCATCTATTAATAAAACTGATCTATAGCTCCACTACAATTCCCATTAAAAGCAAAGCCAAAAGTATACTAAGAAACATACTGATTCTAAAAGGTTCCTGTAGGAATTTGGCAGGGGAAATGACAGATAAGTAGCACACCCTATGCACTGACTGCTCCCAGAGATCAAATTAAATCAGCAGTTCTGCAGCTTCAGGATGGGAGAAGGAGCAGAGGGAAAATGCTAGAATTCAACTCAGAGAATCAACAACTAGATGAAGCCCAGGAGCAGTTGGTGTTTTATAATAAAGAGAGTTGAAAAAAGCAAAAGAAGAAAGAAAAATAAACTCTACCAGTGCTTGGTGTATGCTAATCAGTGGGGGAGGGAAAGTTCCCCTCTAGACAACTAAAAAAAGAACTCATAAAAATTTTGAAAAACAAAGACTCCCCTATCAGATAGATAAGCATTTTGAGCAGAAAGTAGATTTAAATATGCATAGTGAGTTGGTATGACTTAAGTTCTACTCCCAGGCACTTCCCTCTGAATTCAGTGAGAGTTGGTAAAAGGGACATTTTCTTAAAGGGACTGCATCATCTAAGATATCTAAATGGAAGACCAGAAATCTCTGTACACTTCTTACCCTTTCTTTCCCTACTTCCCTTTCTTTCTTTCTTTCTTCCTTCCTTTCTTTCTCTCTCTCTCTTTCATTGTTATCTTTGTATCTCTACTTATTTATATCCCCAAGATCCAATGGCCTCCTTTTCATTTTTCTTTTTTTATTTTAACTCTATAGGCAGGTTCCTGGACAAAATTATTTCAGGATCAGGAGTGCAACTGCAGCATGAATCCACAGGAGCTCTATGTAGCAACAAGTCTATATGACAGGTCTTACAACATTAGCCTTTAGATGTGGGATGACTGTGCATACAAGCTGTGGTTAGGCATGGTTTACTTTGCCCAGTCTCAAGCAGTGGGATTTGTGACAGGACTTTCAGAACACATTGACTATGCAGAAGAGCAGGGCAAGAATAGTACCCTTAACCCTGGGGTGCAGGCACACACACAACCTACCATACTTGCTGGGATTCATCACCAGGGGCTTTCAAAGTTGCCCAGACTGTGATGGCAAAACCAGACCTGGTTGTGAAATGAAATTACAAAAATGTTATGGTAAGAAACCAATGCCTGGGGAAGGGGTCAGTTCTGCTCCTCTCTCTCAGCCTTTCTCCAGGAAACCTAATTAACCATGGGTCCTACCTTTTGGATTGTAAATAACTGCCCTAAGATTCTAACTACTCCCTCTTGAAATTTAACAGATGCTCTTGAATAGAGCCTTGTCTTCTTATCTCTCTGTGAACATGCTTCAAGTTAGAGACCCTGTACAAGGTATTCAGCCACAAAGATTAGGAATTATTTTAAAAAGAGGGAAAGGCCCCAATGATAGGATGGGTCTAAGATGACATCATATAACTTATTAATATTATGAGAAAATGTGGATCACATCTCAGAATTTGGAGTTTTTATTTTCCTCTGAGTCGTTTGACATAAAATAAAGTTTGGAGTTCTCTTCCTCTCCAAGTGCTGCTTGCTGCTTCTGGACCAGTCTGATTCCCACAAAAAGACCACCCTAGAAAAGCAGGGATGAGGTATGTGTTGTTAACCTTGGGACCTGGTGTTTCCCACAAGACACAAAGCCACTGTACCAGACAGGGAAAAATTGGACAGCAGAGCTGTGGACACTCAGGATATTCCCTAAACCCTCCAGTGAGCTTTTAGGAGCATAGAAATGTCACAAAAACAAACAAATAAATAAATAAATAAAATAAAACCTAAAGTCATATGGGCTCAGAAAAGATATCAAGTTGAAGTTGGAGTGGAGATGTGCAAGAACATGAGTTCTGGGCAGCATTTGAAACAGGAGATAATCCTAGACCATCAAGAACTAAATACATAGCTAAGAGACCTAATACAGTTTCTACCCCATGGTCACAGATACTGAAACTACCACAGTCAAGACTTGAGCATCTACTATACCTCCCAGTATTTGGCACAATCCAAAGCTGGAAGATCCAGAGAGGAATGTGTTTGGCTTATATATTTCATCAATGAGTAGTATTATGTTCTCAAATGTTAACTTTTTTTTTTTTCCACAAGTGTCCTCTTCCATATTGGGTTGATGTGATTCCTCTCATTATTTGATATTTCCATTCCTTAATCCAATTTTGTTTTCTTCAATGCTGTAATGAGTTAACAGGTATTCACTCTACAGTTCTTTATTTTTGAATACTCTCTGCCTCTCTGTTCTCTCCTTGCTTTGTCCTCTTCTCTCCCTTTCTTACACCTCTCCCAACCCTTTTAAAAATTTTCTTTTTCAAGTTTTGGGGATGGAACATAGGCATGCTCTGCCGCTGAGCTGTTTCCCTGGCTCATTTTGCTTTTTGTTTGATACACGGTCTCCCTGAGTTCCCAAGATATGACTTGGGTTTGTGAACTTCTTACTTCAGTTTCCCCAGGGACTGACAGTTCAGATAATTCAGGATGGCTTGGAAAAATATATTTCAAGTAATGGAAAGAAAATAACTCACAACTAAAAATATTGAATCTGGCAAATTTGTCTTTCTAAATCAAAGAAAATATAAATTTCCAAGATGAATATAAACTAAAATAATTCAGGACTACTATTACAACATTGCAGAAGATTCTTAAAGAAGTCTTTATACCAAGAAGAAGATAAAAATAAAAAGCAGATCTTAGGAAACGATGAGTCACATTAGCAAATAGTTAAAGAAATTAGAATTAGGATCAAATTAAATATTAGAATTACATCAAAGTGGTAGGAAATAATAAACATTTCTCTATATTAACACTAGATGTAAATGGTTTCAACTCTCCTACTAAAAGATATACACTGAAAGATTGATATAAAAAGAAAGACCAGATATTCAGAAAAGATGGCAGAGTTTAGGCAGTGATCTCTTACCCCTCATAGTACAGAAAGGAATCAGAGAAGGAACAGTTGACCAGAGATGTAGATTATGATCGCCCACCACCCGCGGGGACAATCACAACGTGTACGCTCTTCTTGATCACAGGAACCAAAAAGGAGTTTATTCCGCAAGTCTCAGACTTCTATTGAGAACATCAGCCTATCAGAGAGTAGACTACCAGGAAAGTCAGCCTATCAAGGAACAGTCTCTAGGCAGATACCAGGATTGCCTCATGTACAACAGCCAACCAGAGTTACTTCCTAAAACTTGAATATGAGTGCAGCTATGTCTGGCAAGCTGCCAGGCACCATCTTAGAGATTAGGCCAGGGTGTGGCTCTGGGGCCCTCAGAGCCCGCCCCTGACATCTCCCCCTTATTCTTTAAATAAAGAAAAGATGACTTGGGACCATGCCTGTCTTAGGTTGTCCATGGCAAATTACATCCTTACCCGTCATTGGAATTCTGACCTCCAGGCGTCAGAACCCTGTCTTAGGTTGGTATGCATTTCCACGGATCTCACCCGCCTTTGACTACGGTCCAGCATGCTTAGCCATACCTGGGGGGATGTGCCTGTCTCAATGGCTGTCAAATGTCATGTCATTGACTATAGCCCGTCGATGACATCGGGCATCTTGGCGAGCTCTGATTTGGCTGCGTATAACATAGGCTATCCCTAAGCAGATAATAATCAGAACAGCTACTGTTCCAGTCCACTGTTTTGTCAATCCCAGGGCTTTAGATAACAAAGAGAACATCTCGGATACCGATGCAACTTGAACCCTGGTGGCATTGACTCTGAGTATTTCAGCTCATAACTGACAGGATAAATTATCAAATGTAGATGACCAATTGCCAGTAAGGTAGACAGAGAGATTTTTAGATAACATAGCCGCAGAGCTAAGGTTATTATAAGCAATAGGGGTGACACACACTGCTCTTAAAGGATAAACACATCCCAGTCCCAAAAGTTCTTGCAAGATATCCACTTGTTCTTGTAGTAAGTTCACTCTTTGATTTACAAGGAATATGCCTGCCTTAAAATGGTTGTTTAGAGCTTCTTGAGTCTGTAAGGCTGTAGCTGTATTTTTGGCCAAGTGATTGACTGCTGTTGCTGTAGGTATGGCAGTTGCTAGTGCTGCTTTGCAGAAACCACTATTGCAGTGACCACAGCCACTGTGATGCCAAAATCTCTCTTGTCTCTAGATAGTAGTACTGGCAGTTCTGTATCTGTAACAGAGACTGGAACAGGTAGGAAGGTAGGAATATGCATTTGCTTGAGGTGCAATTGAGAAGAGAAGAAGTTAAAAACATAAAAAAGGGGGGGACACACAAACTGGGGTAGGTGGAAAGGTAATATTTCTGGTACACATAGATTGTGAGGCAGCACCAGTGAACCTAGAACTGTTTGTCCATGTAGAGGAGTTCCAAGTACATAGCCGAAATGCCCCTCCTAAGAGACTGAAAAAAGATTGTAAGTTAGTATATCCTGAAGCTGCAGTGAAAAGCATCCAATTGTCAAAGGGGTTGACACGTTTCATGCCTAATTGAACATTAATAGTGAAGTTATCATTAGCAGTGAAATTGGGAGTGAAAAAAAAAATCCATTTTGTACAGGAGTCGCTGGTCCTGCATGTTGACAACCTGTCCATATAGGAGGTGTACTGTGTTTAGGATTACAAGGAGGGAAGATTCTAGGGGTTTTGAAAGTAGTTCCTGTAGCATTATGTCTGCGAGGTACCCATCCTGAAAGTAAAACAGCATCTCTTGTTAAGTTTTTTATGTATTCTTGAAATGTAGAACCATTTTCACCTGGGCGAAAAGAAAGCGTGGCTAAGGGGTGAAAGACTGTCAATAGCATGATCGTCAGGAGTGTCTTTGGTGTCTTCATTTTGTTGATCCGAATTACTTATTGGTAGCATTGCCACTGGTCGAGTCAGCCGTTCAGGAACCCAGATAGGTGACGTTTTATCCTGCGGAAACACACAAACCGAGTCACGACTCCAGTAAAGCACGGGGTCCGGGCCATTCCATTGTCCAGTAAGAACATCCTTCCATTTTACCGTCGCTCTATCATGTTGTTTATGATTGCCATGTCTCTCAGTGGCAGAGCGACCCTCATTATCCAGAGTTAAAAAATTTAAAATAAAGAGGCAAAGAGAAAGTTTATCTTTAGGAGACTTGAATGTCTCCCTTATTCCCCCTTTTTGTTTATAAAGAGTATTTTTGAGGGTGAGATGTGCACGTTCAACAATATCTTGTCCTTGTGGGTTATAAGGTATACCTGTGGTTAGAGTTATTTCAAATTTAGTGAGAAATTGGTTAAAAGAGGTTGAAGTATAAGCAGGGCCATTGTCCGTTTTAAGTTGTTTAAGGTTACCAAATTCAGGAATGTGAGTAACTGTCGCCACCCATGGCAATTTGTCACCACCTGCAGCAACACTTTGCGCGGGTATAGAGGATAGAGGAACTGAGCTTTGCTTGCTTTAAGAGAAGAGAGAGAGAGAGGCTTTGCATAAGAGAGAGACTTTGCTTAAGAGAGAGAGAGACTACACTTTCAGAAATCTTATCTTATGATCACATTATAAGCCTGTTGACTGGCTTTGAGGCGTTTGTAGATGCAGAATAGAGTTAATACAAGCACACCCAAGCCTATTAGTATAAAACCTAAAAATCCCCAAAATTTGGTGCCAAATTATGCTGAAAAAACTATTTCACCCTCTCTACATTTTTCAATATTAACTCCATTAACTTTCTAATCAGTGCACTTCCCTTTACTTATAAACCCTCCTTAAAGGTGAGGTACCAACATGAAGAATTAAAAAGTTACACAGGATGAAAATAAGCAGCTTGCTTTACTGAGAAAAAGATGAAAATCATCTATGTGGCTAAATCAGCTTATGAGGGGCTATGGGTCCAACCAATTCCAATTTGGGAATTGCCTGAGTGATGCAATCACTATCAGCAAAAAGATCTGTTACTCCTTAAACTCTACAAGGGCTATGACAGCTGCTTCCATTTTGTGAGCCTTGAGTTGAAGAGACCTGTGCCTTGTTTCTTAAATGATTTGGTAACATCTTGCCCTCAACATCAGTAATTTGCACTAGTTAACCCAATGTTTTTTCTTTTCTACACTTTGGACAAAGACCTGGGGCATAAGGTGTAACAGATTTTACTATAGTTATCGCTTATCTTTTGTTAGGGCATTGTCTCTTTGCTGCTGTATATCTGTGCATACACTCCAGGATCATATTGATTTTGAGTATCATATTAGCCTTCTATTAGCATATCAACATTTCTACCAGGAAACCTTGCTACTACATTTCTGCAAGCAGTTTCAACAGTTATTTCTTGCCACTGAGCTATCCAATTAGACATTGTCCTCCAGATAACACTGCTCTGCGTACCTGTTTCCAATCAGTCTTAACTGCCTCTTTAAAGTTTTTCTAATGGTTGATGGTATCTCTATTTTGGTCCTCAAATACGGGCAGGTTCTACAAATTTTGAAGCTCTTTATATTTGGTTTAGCTTCTACTACCTTTTCCCCTTGTTCTTAAGTTTTCACTACCACTTGGTTATTTCTTTTGGGGGTTCTTTGTATTAGATTTAGCTCTCTTTTTTCCCTTGTTCTTAAATTTTCTGAGTAATTGTTTTCTAGGTTACTACCACTCAATCCTTCCTCACTTTGTTCTCTTTAAGAGTTCTTTTCTGTTGCTATTAGATCCTGTTTATGAAGATTCCCCTGTGGCACACTGAGCAGCTTTTCTTCTATAAACCTGGGCTTATTTCTACTAAAGTTTGAACATATGATCATACGGTGGTTTCCTTATTTTCTAATTCTTCCCCAGTGTTTCTTTCCTCCCCAGAACTTTCCTGTTTTTGGTTACCCCAGCTAACTTCCTCTTTAATCTCTCCCAGCACTTCTTTTCCTTGTAATATATTTTTCATGCCTCCTTTTTGAATTATCCTTTCAGACTGATTTCATGATATTTCTGAATCCATCCTTCACTGTACAAAGGCCACACTAACAGCAGTACAAACACACAAACAACACTCAATACACATACTCCGGAGCTCCTTTATGATCCTCTTTATATTTCATCACCTGGCCAGCTATCCTGAGTGCCTAACTGCCTTAGAAGACAGGGCCCTCAGCTTACCTGAGTACCTAACTGCCCTAGGACAGGGGTTAACTGCCCTAGAGACAGGGTCCTCAGCTTACCTGAGTACCTAACTGCCTCAGAGAAAGAGACAGGGTCCTCAGCTTACCTCGCAAATTAGAGCAAGACTCTTGAATTTGACAAACACACAAACCCAAAATACACGCATTTTTACACTTCAACCTTAGCGTCCTATGCGACCTTTAGTTTTTGATTGACCCTATTTCTTTTTACTATCCCTCGCCCTTAAACTGCTCTGGCCAGAGACTCCTGCGAGGTTCCTACTTTTCCTGCCGTACCTATTCCCGGAGGCGGATCTTGAATTTTCCCTTGCCCTATTCCTGCAAGGTTCCTCAGTTTCCCCACCATGCAGACTAGTAACATCCATTTGCCATAGATGATTAGGTAACAGTCCTTTAGGATTAACTCCTATAGAAGGTGGATGATGGAGGACTGTACACTGGCCACAAGATTTAACAATAGCACGTGCAGTTTCTTTAGTAATGGGAAACTTCAGTTTTAATGTTGTAGAATTAACATGGAATTGTTGATAATTTTTTGCTGCCTCAAACGCAGAAATAATGTGGGAATCCTTAGTTGCTATGTCTACTACATTATTCCCTAGAGCTAAAGGTCCAGGTAAATTGGTATGAGCTTTGATATGTCCAATAAAGAAAGAATTATAACAATCCCAAATCATTTGTTGTAAAGTCCGTAAAGGATAAAAAATTGTAGAGTTTGCGGCAATAAGCCCTGCACATTCTAAGTTACTGAGAGCTTGAACTACATATAAACTGAGTAGGGAAAAGGAATGTTTGGACTTTATCTAGATAGCAAATAGCTCCAGTCCCTGTTTTGGATTCATCAGTGAAAATCACAGGAGCCTTAGGAATAGGTTGTTGTCAGGTAACTCTGGGGAATATTACAGAATTATTACTACAAAATTGTATATAAGGATGTTTAGGATAGTGAATATCAAAGTTAGCTTGAGTGGAGCATCTAACAACAGTCCAAGAATCCATGAAATTGCATAACCAAGAAAGTTGATGCTTATCATAGGGAATAATTATAGTAGCTGGATGAATTCCAAACACTGTGATAGATGATTTAAGTGCCTTTAAGATTACTTGAGCTACTGCTTCAGGGTAGGGTAAGAGAGTTTTATTGGGTGAACAGGCTAGATGGACCCAAAACAAGGGACCCTCTTGCCAAAAGACTCCAGTGGGTAGTTTCTTGTTAGGAATAACAATGAATTGTAATGGCTGAGAGAGATCAATATGATCTACTTGGGCCTCACTAATCTTTTTTGTATAATATTCAAAACCAGACACGCTTCAGGAGTGAGCTCTCTGGGAGATGTGGGATGGGGATCCCCTTGTAAGATATTAATTGGGCTCCTAAGAATTCTTGTGTAGTACCAACTTGAACCTTTTCAGGGGCTATAATGAGTCCCCATAATTTGAGTTGTTCTATTAATTCAGAGTAAATATCCTTTAAAATATCTTCCTCAGAGTGGCATAATAATATATTTGGAGTATTAAAAATAGGGGTATTCCAAGGAGAAGTTGAAGGTCTAATATGATTTGCTTCTAATTATTGTTGTACCAGTTCTTGGGCCGCTTTAAGTTTTTCTAATGTCAGGGGCCACTGAGAGACCCACACTGGTGCATTGGATTTCCAAGTTATTTTTACATACTTTTGTTCAGTGGCCCCAAGGAAAAACCCAAGCCTTGGAGACTTTGATTGCCCTTAACACTAATTGGCTGGGTATTTCCCTGGCCATAGCGGCCTATCCCCTTGTCCCATTTATGACCTTGTTTTACCATTAGATTTTGAGCCTTTTGGCTATAATGGCCTTCTGTAGTGAGTACTAAATCCATTTGCATGAGAATATCTCTGCCCCATAAATTAACAGGTAAATGGTCTAAGACATAAGGTTGAAATGTTCCCTGTTGGCCCTCAGCATTTTTCCATGTCAATACAGAACTACTCCTTTGTGGGCTAGTAGCTACATCCAATCCCCTCAGGGTTTGTTCTGCTACTTGTAGAGGCCATTCTTTTGGCCAATCTTTTAGGGTAATAATGCTAGTATCAGCTCCTGTATCTAGGAGTCCCGAAAATTCTCTATTTTTAATCTTTATTTTAAGCATTGGCCTATTTTTTAAGTCCATGGTAAGACAGGCAAAATCAACCCCAGAAGATCCCAAACCTGCAGTTCCCCTGGTTGCTGTGGTTGATGGAAAATTATTATGAACGCTGGGAATAATCAAAAGCTGAGCTATGCGGTCCCCAGGTGATATGGAGATAATTCCTTGAGGAGAATGTGCAAGAACCTTAATTTCTCCTGTAAAATTGGAGTCAATAACTCCAGGGATAACTAAGTTCCCTGAGTGTACTAGAGCTCCTACCTAATAAAATTCCAACAGTATCAGGAGGTAAGGGACCTTTTAGGTCTGTAGGGCAAATCCTTTAAGGGACCTTCCATGTGCATTCGTGACATTTCAGTGCCCATTAGCTACCACTAAACAAACCAAAAGGCAGACCACTTTAACTAATAAAACAAAAGCGAAAGCACACACAAACACTTAGTCTCCATCGCTTATCCTGCGAACTTTAACCTGGCCGGACTGTACTTTACTTACCCTGTATTTACCTGATCAGTTCCTTCTTTGTAACTCGAGTTCCCGGGTTTCGGCACCACTTATGATTGCCCACCGCCCTCGGGGACAATCACAACGCGTACTCTCTTCTTGATCACAGGAACCAAAAAGGAGTTTATTCTGCAAGTCTCAGACTTATATTGAGAACATCAGCCTATCAGAGAGTAGACTACCAGGAAAGTCAGCCTATCAAGGAACAGTCTCTAGGCAGATACCAGGATTGCCTCATGTACAACAGCCAACCAGAGTTACTTCCTAAAACTTGTATATGAGTGCAGCTATGTCTGGCAAGCTGCCAGGCACCATCTTAAAGATCAGGCCACGGTGCGGCTCTGGGGCCCTCAGAGCCTGCCCCTGACAGTAGATGACAGAATAAATGCTCTAAGGCCCAATATTTTATAGCCTAAGGTCTAGCGAGACTTCAAGTTCAGTTATTAGAAAATAAGGACAGAGTTTCTTAACCCCAAAACTGGACCAGGGTGGGGATAGAAAGGAGGGACAACAAAGAGAGAAAGAGGGAGAAGAACACATAAGCTCAGGCCCTTAACAACAGCTGGAAAGAAAATCAGATAAAATTAAACATTAGAAATACACAAAATGGCAGGAGCAGTAGGGTCACTGAAGGAGATCAAACAAATTAACTCAAATTGTGGATAAGACATGCCATATATGGCAGCCATTTTGTGGAGTTCACAACATGCCAGCTGCACTACAAGAATACCTCTGCAGGGGAATGTCCCTCTAGAAGAAACTAGCAGAGGTATTGCCACTATCCTAAAGTTGCTGAAAGTCTCTTTCACTCCCCATGAATAAGGGTAGTCAGGCAGAACAGATCCATCCCAGGAAATACTAGCCTAACCCAGCATTCCTCAGAGCTTCTAAAGGATCCCAAGAAGAGACCATGTATACACACTCACCCACAGTGACTTGAAGTAAGAGTTTAGAATTGGGTGGGAAAATCTTTCCCAGGTCACAGAGGGGGACAATTTCCATGATTTACAGTCATATTCAGTGAAATCTTGGACACATTCAGGATGGCTGTCTATGTCTCAGGCAGCAGAGGGGATTGGTGCTCATGGTTCAACACCTTAGGCATTGGGAGCTAAAATCCATACAAATTGACTAAGTTTCTTTCCTGATTACAAGGAAAATACCTAAGCAATCTTTTTAGGTCAGAAGGAATGCTTTTCCTCCAGAGATCATTCACAGAAAATCCACAAACGTGGGCCCTATGCTTGTAGACAGTCAACCAATTTTATTGTATTTCTTCTAATGTTTTACAACATTAATTTGAATTATTCTGTTTTCCTAGCTCAGGTTTGCACTTGTTCCTGTTATCTCCTTTTTTGTCCTCTTGCATTATCTGTTACTGCCTCAAATCTCTCATTCATCTTTTTATTCTTTTTACTTTGGTATTTATTTTTATTTTCTATCTTATCTTTTTTCTTTTTATCTCTCTTCTTTTGCCCAATTTCTCCTATTGAACTTTTGTCCCCTATATAATATTGGAGTAATCTTACTTTATTTAATAACTAAATTTTCAACCTATTCCAGAACTTTAATACAAGTATATAGCTGGATTAGAAGAACTGTTGAAAACCATCATCTCTCAAAATCGTGCTAAAGGACACACATTAAGTAAAATATCCACACAGTCCTGGGCTTTTAAAAATAAAGAAGCTAACTAAATAATGCCTTGCATAAAAAAAGTTATAGTTATTCCAATAGATGTGTAGACATATAAACTGTTTGAAAAAGCAAGAAAACAAACCACCCCAAATAGCCTACAACACTTCAACAATTGACCTCAGTTGGACAAAAAATTTAGACAGTCCATACTGACAATGATCAACAAGCTAAATGAAGCTACAGTAATGAACTTAAAAAGAAACTTCAGGATGTGAAGAGTCATTGAAATAGAGAGATAGAGAGAGATTTTTAAAAAATAATAATAATTAAACATAATTTTAGAAATGAAAGAATCAATAAAACGAATTAAGTATTCACTGGAAAGCATCACCAATAGATTAAACCACTTTGAGGATGGATTTCCAAGCCTTGAAAACAACTATATAATTTTGAAAATAAAGTCAACAATAAAGAAAAACTGATAACAGAATATGATCACAATATTCAAGAAATGTGGACAATCACAAAAATAATTAAAAAGAACAACAAAAAAACCCTAAAAATAATAAATTAAAACTATGTTTAAAAACACAAAAAAAGAACTCTTGGTTAACATTTAAGGCCATATTTAAGAAACATTGAGGTAGAAGAAGGATTTGAAATACAAACCAAAGAAATGTACAATCTTTTCAATTAAATAATATTAGAAAACTTTACAAATCTTAGGAATGAGATGAAAATTCAAATATCATAGCTTTTAGAACTCCAAAGAGGCAAGATTAAAAAAAAAAAAAGATTCTCTCTAACACACATAATAAAAATGCCTAATATAAAGAATGATGGAATTTTAAAAATTGTAAGAGAAAAATAGCAGGATATATTTAAAGGTAAACCAATTCATATTTCAACTGATTTCTCAACCCAGGCACAAATCTCAGGAAAGCTTGTAGTAACATAAGCCAAACCCAGAAAGAAAATGGGAGCCAGTCAATATTATATCCAACCAAAATCTATATTCTTTAGAATTGAAGATGAAATAGAAATCTTCCATGGTAAATAGAAACTAAAATAATTCCTAATCACTAAGCCTACACTACAAAACATAATTAAATATTTTACACAAAAAAAATACAAAATAAAATAAGCACAGGGATAAATTGTACTTTGAAGAATAGGCAATTAAAGGAGAATCAATTCCAAATTCAGCTTTAGAAATAAATCAAAATGGCAGAACATAAAAATAATTTTTATATAATAACACTGAATGTAAATGGTCTAAACCTTTTAATTGAAAGACATAGATTGGCACATTGGATTAAAAAAAACAAAACCCAACCATATTTTGTTTGTAGGACACTCACAGACAAAGCCATTCTCAGACTGAAGGTGAAAGATTGTGAAAAGCATATTATAAAAATGGAAAGCAGGGGTATGGAAAGCATGCAGGGGTAGCTATTCTCATATCACAGAAAGTAGACTTCAAGCCAAAATTAGTCAGAAGAGACAAAGAAGGTCACTTCACACTGGTTAAAGAAGTAATCCAAAACAAGATATAATAAATTTATATATTGGTGCTTCAAACAACCCTGTGGTTATGCACATACAACAAACCCTTCACAAGATAAAGAACAGAAGAGACCTTAATAAAGACTGGGTGATTTCAATACACATTTCTCACTATTAGATAGATCATCCATATGTGAACTAAGTAAAGACTATTCAGAACTAAAAATTACTGTTAACCAAATGGGCCTAACAGACATCTTTAGAGTATACCATTCACTGACAACTGAATTCACTTTCTTCTCAGTGCCATATGGAACATTCTCTAAAATAGGTCATATTGACCACAAAGCAAATCTTAGTAAATGAAAAGACTGATCTGTGTTCTGTGTAAAACTCCATGCTTTGTGTTAATTATTTCAATGAGTCTAAGCCTTTTTATGCAAACATAATAATGAAAGAGATAAAAAAAAAAGATTATTTTCTGCATCCTATCAGGTCATAACAGAATGAAATTAGAAACCAATGACAAGATAAAAATCAAAAGCAGTACTAAATAACCTAGAGATTAAATAATATACTTTTAAATGGAGAATGAATTGTATTCTTCAGGGGAGAAATAAATGAGAATAGAGTTATAATATATCAAGACCTATGGGACAGTATAAAGGCAATATTAAGAGGAAAGTTTATAGCCATAAATTTCTATATTTAAAAAAAGAACAACATAAAAAATTTCTTATGTCACTCATCACACCCTAGAAAGATAAGAATAAGCTAATATCAAAATCAGTAGAAGAGAGAAAGTAATTAAAATTGGAGTCAAATTTAATGACATTGAGACTAAAAAAAAATACATAAATAAATGAAACAGACTTAGTTTTTTGAAAAGATAAGCAAGATTTATAAACCTTTGGACAATCTAATCAAAGGAAAAAGAAGACCCAAATTAACAAAATTAGAGATGAAAAAGGAGATAGCACCACAAACATGACTGAAATATGAACATTAGAAACTATTTTAAAAATTTATATTCAAATAAGTTAGAAAATCTCAAAAATATTGACAAATTCCTAGGGACATATGACCTACCTAAATTTAAGCAAGAAGACACAAAAACTTAAACAGATGAATATCAAATAATGTAATTGAAGTAAGCTGTTAAAAACCTTTCAAGAAAGAAATTCCAGAACTGATGAATTAGCACCTGAGTTTTGCCAGTGCTTTAAAGAACTAATGCCAATCTTCTTCATGTTATTTCATGAAACAAAAAAGGAGAGAACACTGCCAAATTCCATTCTATGAATGTATTATCACTCTGATACCCAAACCAGATAAAGATACATAAAGGGAAAAAAAAAAAAAAAAAAAAAAAAAACAACCCCAGGCCAATATTCCTAATAAACAAATATACAAATATTCTTAATAAAATGCTGGAAAACCACATACAAAAACACATTGAAAAGACAGTGCACAGTTATCAAATGGGTTACATCACAGGGAGGCAAGGTTGGTTTAATATACACAAATCAATAAATGTAATTCAACACATAAACTGACTAAAGGTCAAGAATAACATGATTATCTCAATGGATGAATAAAAACATCTGAAAAAGTCGGCACCCATTCATGTTTAAAACACATGAAATTATGAATAGAAATATTCAATATCAATTATGAATTATGAATATTATGAATAGAGAAATTATGAATAGAAAGACCTTACCTCAACATTGTAAGGCTATCTATGTAAAACTCAAGGCCAACACCATGCTAAATGGAGAAAAACTGAAAACATTTTTTTATGACAACAGGAAGAAGAAAGATGTCCACATTCACCACTCCTATTCAACATAATCTTTGAAATTCTAGCCAGAGTGATCAAGTATGAAGAGGAAATTAAAGATATACAAATAGGAAATAAAATGATCAAATTATCTCTGTTGACTAAGTACATGATCTTATATATTTGATAACCCCAAAATACTCCAACAGATGACTCTAGAGCTGATAAACAAAATTAATAAAGTAACAGGATACACAATCAACATATATAGATCAATACCTTTCTATACTCCTATAATAAATCTTCTAAAAATGAAATTAGGAAAACTATCACATTTCACCTCAATCTTAAAAATTAAAATATGTAGGACTAAATCTAACCAAGGATTTTTAAGACCCCCTACAATGAAAACTACATAACTCTGAAGAATGAAATTGAAAAAGATCTTAGAAAATGGAAAGAATTCCCATGTTCTTAGATAAGCAGCATTAATATCATATAAAATAGCCATTCTACTGAAAGTGTCATACAAATTCTGTGCTATTCCCATTAAAACACCAAAGACATTCCTCACAGAACTAGGGGAAAAAAAAAACTTAAAATTTATTTGGAAGAAAAATATAGAAAAGTCAAAGCAACCCTAAGCAAGAAAAATGATGCTAAAAGCATCATAATACCAGGTCAAATTATACTACAGAGCGATAGTAACAAAAACATCATGGTATTTGCACCAAAACAAACAGGAAAATCAAAATAATGGAATAGATGACACCTAGATGATTCCATATTGATATAGTCATCTGAAGATCCACAAAGGTGCCAAAAACATACACTGGAGAAAATATAGCTTTTAAACAAATGGTGCCGGGAAAACTGAATATTTATATGTAGAAGAATGAAACTTGATCCATATCTCTCACCCTGCAAAAACATTAACTCAAAGTGGATCAAAGACAGGAATTAGAGCAGAAATTGCAATTTCTAGATAAAATGAAGGTTAAACACTCCCACATATTGGCATAGGCTATGTCCTCTTTATGCGTTCTACAGCACAAGAACTAAAGAAGCAATAAATGGGATGGCAGTAAGGTAAAAAGTTTCTGCACAGCAAACAATTAAGAGCCTGAAGAGAGAGTATAAACATGGGAGACAATCTTTGACACCTACTCATCAGATAGGGTATTAATATCCAGAATACATAAAGAATTCAAAAAACTTAACACCAAAAAGTCAAGTAACACAATTAATAAATGGGCAAAAGAACTAAATAAACACTTTGCTAAAGAAGAAATACAAGTGGTCAATAAACACATGAAAAAATTCAGGGAAATGCAAATTGAAACTACATTGAGTCTTCATCTCACTCCAGTTAGAGTAGCAACTGTCAATAATATAAATAATAATAAACATTGGAGAGGATGGTCATCAAGATACAAGATACTCATACAGTGCTGGTGGAACTGCAAATCATTATAACCATGCTGGGAAGCAGTATGGGGATTCCTCAAAAAACTAGGAGTGCAACTATACGAGCAAGTTATCCCACTCCTTGGTCTTTATTTGTCCGAAAGAACTAAAATCAGCATACTATAGGAATGTACCTACATCAATATTTATAGTTTACTCAGTCATAAAGAAGAATGTAATTATGGAATTTTCAAATAAATAGATGGGACTGGAGACCATGATGCTAAGTGAATGGCAACTAAGCACATGCATTTTTAAAAAATGATTAATTACTGAGGAAATTCAAACATAAGTACACACTTATCAGAATGGTAAAATAATAATATGGATGATACAGAGTGTTGATTATAAAAAAAAATGAAACATTTCCAATTGAATTTTCAAATCATGTGTTAGAAAATTGCTTCATATTATTAAGTTAAATGTATATCTCCCAACTAGGAAAATAATAAATTTAAGTATATTAATATAATCAAATACTATTCAGCAATAAAAGGAAAAAAGAAACTACCAATAAACCCAACAACATGCATAAATGTTAAATTCATTAATTAAAGTAAATGAAATCAGATTCAAAATACTACACCTATATGATTCTATTTATTCGACACTCTAGAAAACACAAAAACTTGAGACAGAAAACAAAACAGTATTTGCCATAGCTGAGTTAGAGAAAGAATGACTATAGAGAAGACTGAATACAAAGTGACATGAGTAATATTTTGATGCAAAGGTGCATCCTCTACTTTTATTGTTGTGTTGGTGCCACAATTGTACACAGGTATTAAAACTTGCAACTTGTATACCAAGAAAAATAAATTTTCTTATAGCTAAATTATACCTTAATATACCCTTGTAGAAAAGAAAAGATGAGCCATATGTTATCTGAGATAAAGCAAGATATTGTAAACTAAGAAAGGAAAAGAGGGATATTTTAAGAAACCTCTCAATCCATTAAGACACTGCCAAATATGATCTTCTGTATTTAAGTTGTCTTATTCTCTGTTTGTTGCAGATATTTGTTTTGGAATGTTTTGGATGTTTATCACATCTCAATAACTGCAAAGTGCACTTTTCCACATTTCAACATCTCTGGAATTGGAAAGACTCTGAAACAAATGGAATGTCAATAATTAATTGCTTACCAACAAACAAAATAATGCTGTTTCTTTTAATTGATGGTCTCTCAGATTGGATGAAGCATAGTGATTATTCTACTCTGGCAAACAGGTTGTGATAAAAGGCAGTATGACTTTGTCAAAGGATTAAAAGCAGTAATGCTTTGACTATTCTGGTATCCTTGTTCCCAGGAGGCACAACTAATTACCTACTGGCAACCATGTAATGGAAATAAAACAGTCGTTACAGAATGAGACTTTTACTACGCCAGCAAAGTACTTAAAGCAAGATTCCAGGGGACTGTAAGTTAAAAAGGCAAATTAATCTGTAAGCAAGTGCAAAGGTCACACTGTCAACAGAAGTTTCTGCAACGGTGGAAATGTCCAATTTGTGCTGCCCAGGATGGCAGCCATGGCCACACAAGTGTAGAGGACCTGCAGTATGACTACAGCAACTGAGGAATTAAATGCAGAACTTTATGTAAGTTTAATTAATATGTAAATGAACCATGTGACTAGCAGGGATTGAGCATTTTACCAGTAGGGTAGAAGGACCAGGAAAGTTGCTGCCCTACAGGGCTGCTCTGAAACAATGAGAGCTACTTTTGCACCTGTACTCACTCTATCATCAGTTAAGGTGGAAGAGGAAAATGATAATGAATGTGATAATGTACAGGATGTGGTTAGCCTTGCAATGAGAAAAGCAACTGTCTTTCCTTTTTCACATGCTGCTCACAAATTTCCAGGATTTTCTTGAAATTAAGTATTTCCATACCTGGCAGAGATATTCCCAATATTAGCTTCAACTTTACTCAATTTTTCTGATAGGAGAAAATATGAAATTGGGAAGTATAGATGAAATATCCTTGAAAATGTTTTCTAAATACTACAAATAATATTGGGAATAAGGTTCTGGACCTTAAACCAGATATGTGCTGAAATTGTCCAGAGAATATTATCCCTGTGGATGGACCAAAAATTTATCATCAGTAATTGATAATATTTTTTGTATGTTGTTATTTTCTTGTTTTGTAATTCTCCCATAGACTTCTGTACCTTAGGCATTATATACTTTGGTATACAAAGCTTTGCAAATTAAAACTATTTTCCATGACAAAAATCATAATTTCCAATTATTTTTGAAACATTTGTATGCTACTTAAGCGCATCCTCTCATATAAATTATTTCTAGATTACTTACAATACCTAATGAAATGTAAACTTTATGTACATAGGTGTTATACACTATTGCTTGATGTAGAATGACAAGAAAAAATTCTGCACATATTCAGTATGGAAACAATTTTCTTTTCAAATATTCCCAATATTCATTTGGCTGAATCCATGGCTGTGGAATCTGTGGAGGTGGAGGGCTGACTGTAGGTATAATAAGGACTTCCTTATATAATTGTGCAGCTTATTCTCTATACAAAACAGTCTGGCTGAGGAAACAAGTGGTGACTGAAAGCCTATCTATCTTCTGGCTATTCTCCTGTACCAGGCTGAATTCTACCAGAGGAGAAAGCACTTGTTTTGTCACACAATATGGTGAACCCTTACCAAATGCCCAGAAGGAACAGTTCTTCATGATCTGTCTTTCTGGAGAGAGGGCATGTTTTCTAAGACACAGTGACAAAGATTTATATCTATGTACTTATACACTGCTAGAAAACACCTATACATGCTCATATTGTCACACATTGACTTATCCAAACTAATGAGTTTTCCTATAAATGGAGGCAAATTAAGGAATCATTTCAAATAAGAACTCTAGGGCTGGGGTTGTGGCTCAGGTAGAGCACTTGCCTAGCACATATGAGGCACTAGGTTTGATCCTCAGTCCCACATAAAAATAAACAAATAAAATAAAGGTTTTTAAAAAAAGAACTACAGATGTATACACAAATGATGGACAAGAAGACAGATGTTAAGAGTCAAGGGGAAGAAAAAAGAGGTGAAAAATAAAGACAGGTATATAAATTAAGAAGTGAGTGGCTAGGCTTAAAATCAAAGATTTGACAATGCTAGTAAGAATTTTCCAATTAAAAAATGTGATATATATATATATATATATATATATATATATATACTCAACCTTAAATAAGAATGAAATTATAGCATTTGCCAGTAAATGGATGAGCTGGAGAATATCACCCTAAATGAAATAAGTCAATCCCCAAAAACAAAAACTGAATGTTTTCTCTGATATGCAGATGCTAATTCACAATGGGTGGGGTGACGCTAGGAAAGAATAGAGTTACTTTAGATTAGGTGGAGGGGAGTGAAGAGAGGAGAGGGAGTATGGGGGCAGGAAGGCTAGTAGAACGGATCAGACATCATTACCCCATGTACATATGTAACTATATGACTGGTGGGATTCTACATCATGTATAACCAGAAGAATGGGATATTATACTCCATTATATATGATGTATCAAAATGCATTTTTCTGTTATATGTAACAAATTAAAGCAAATTAAAAAAAAAAAAAAAAAAGATAAGGGGAAAAAAAGAATTGCTTCCAAGCCTTCAGTTACACCCTAGAACACAGTAACACTAAGCATGAAGAATGTGTGCCAAGCATTTGAAGGTGTAGGGGAACTTGATCTTCATGCTCTCAGCCATGGGAAAGAATCAGAGGCTTAGAACAACCTTGGTTAGTATCTAAATCTGTTTTCCCCTCTCCCTAAACTCCATGCCCTCAAAAACCGTGGCAATCTTTTCCCTAGCAACAAGGAGAGGCTACAACTCTTTGATTGTGTTACAAGCTCCTCTCTTGGCCATTAGCCATATTCTAAGTCAACTATGTAGAATTCGAAGAGAAGACTCTCCAAGGACAAAAGGCCTGCACTGTCCTGCTGCAGCCTCAGAACAAATTTTCTTCCTTTGCCTAAATCTAATCAAAATCTGCACTTGGTTTACAACTTTTTCTTTCTGTGCATTAATAAGCAGTCAATTTATCTCTTATTATCATTATTACTCATCATTCTTATTATCTCAGACTGGAGCCCATAAAATTTCTGCTTCTGGACATATACATGAAGCTGGAAACTTCCCACAAACTTAGACAAAACTATGAAATCCATAGGTGCTTCAGAAAAATCATGCTCTAAATTATGACACATTTTGAAACACATTCAAAGATGATTGATGAGATAAATATGCTACATCTAAAATTTCCTTTTGATTGAATTATATCATAGTTTAGAAAATAATGTATTATTTTTTCCTCAGAAAACATTATTCCATTTTGCAAACACATACCACATCCATCTATCCCTAGTTTTTAAAAACAGTCTGTATTTAAGAAAACTGAATGCTAGTTTAATTCAGATTTTTAAGATAAAGAATAAAACTAAATTTTTCATCAAAGTGACTTTGCACACGGAAGTTATAGTGTCTTTTATTGACACAGGGAGAAGTGAAGACCAAGGTAATGAAAGATCGTGAAGAGAGAATAAATCTGAATACCATGAAACAGTGAAAAGGATGTGCATGAGGCAAATAAACTTAATGGCATTTATTCAATCTTCCTATACAGTTCCACAGGTTACAGACATCTAAAACTAATATGTCGTCATTTTTAATTTAACTACAACATACTAAATAAGTATTCACTGCTGAAGAATTTGATAAATACAGAGGACAGAAAATTTAAACCATTATAATTTCTCCCATTATTTGAAAATTCCTCTTTTGGAAATAATTCTACACATGAGGAAACTAAGGTGCCAAAATGTAATGGAACTATAACCTTAACTCAAGTTTCCTCTTTCCTATCCATGTCTTATGTATCAAGCTGTGATCATGTATCTTTAGGTGTCCCTTTATTGATAATGCCTTGAGGAAGACTGCATCACAATTTTTGATTACAAGTAACAATTGGATTTTGGCTAATAAAGCTTAATAGAAGTATAGGAAAATGACATTGGATAAACCAGTTTATGTTCCTACCAATAGTGTACAAGAGTTCCTTTATCTCCACATCCTTGCCAGCACTTATCTTTTGTCTGACAACAGCAATTATAACAGGTATGAGGTGATGTCTCATGGTGATTTTTATTTTCATTTCCCTGATGCTTAGTGAATTTGAGCACCCTTTCAAATATCTCTTTGCTGTTAACAGGTCTTCTTTTGAGAAATGTAAATTGGTATAGCTGCTTTATAACACATTATGGAGATGCCTCAAAAAATTAAAGTACAAATACCTTATGATACTTGATCTGATTTCTGGGTACATATCCAAAGGACATGAAATCAGGATTGATGAAGAGATATCTGGGCCCTTGTGTTTATTTTTGCATTATTTACAATAGCCAAGATGTGGAAATAACCTGAAGGTCTATTGATAAATGAATGGATAAAGCATATTTGCTCACTCAGTCACTCACTCACTCATATATATGACTATCATTCAGCTTTAAAAAGGAAAAAAAATGTCATTTGCAACAATAAGTTGGCATTGTTTTAAGTGAAAAAGAACAGATGCACAAAGACAAACACTGCTTGATTTCACTTACACAGAGAATGTAAAATAGCCCAATTCACAGAAGGGAAAAGTAAAATGATGGTTGCCAAGGGACCAGGGATGGGAAGAATGGAAAATGTGAGTTAAAGGGTATAAAGTGTCCATTATACAAGTTAAATAAGTTCTATAGAGCTAATGTAGTGTGGTTACAATTGAAGATACTGTATGATACACTTGAAATTTGCTAAGCAGCTAAGCAGATAGAGAGAGAGAGGGGAAGGGAAGGGCCAGGGACAGATAACTGTCCAAGGCCACACCACCAGTGACCTGCTTCCTTTAGCCATGTCCCACCTACCAATAGTTACTCCCAGGTAGTCCTTTTAAATTAACAATCCATCAAATTATTGATCCACTGGAGAGGTTACGGTTCTCAAACTTCAATCTTCTCCTAAAAGCACTACTTGTGCACCCTACTACATGGGGTACCATTCTTTCAACACGTGAGCTTTTTGGGGGGATACTTCATATCCAAACTGTAATAAATCATTAACTGGTTACAGATTTTTTTTCTCCACACGGGTATTCTTGACTTTCCTATGATAACATGGAAAACTCCTTTTTCTAAGACTTTTCCCAGAACTCACATTGGCCCAATAAGTAATCAAGAAATTGCATGCCTATAAATATGGTACAAAATGGATATTCTTATTTATAAGGCATATCTTAATATTTCCAAAAGTTGGATGACTAAAAGTAAACAAAATTGAATAAAATACAAACATCCATGCTATACAATTACAAATTAGAAATAAATATACAACTGGAAAGTGAAAATGAATGGATATCATAAGAATGAAAGTTATAACGGGACTTGGAATGAGATGCAATTTCAAATAGTTTCTTGAAATTTAAGTAGCTTGAATAGTTGCTTACTAAGGATTTAGATTATATAAAAAAGAAACCTGAATCTTGACTTCCAAATATTCTATTTTCATGGTAAGAATTCCCATCTCCCAAAGACATTCATATAATAAAATTTTAGAGCCAGAAAGAACTTTAAAACCTAATAGTCTAAGTTTCTCACTTTTACATCCAAATATTTAGATTTATTGCAGCATTTTACAATGACTATAAGAAATGTTACAGATGAAGCAAGCATCTAAAAAATTACCTTTACTGTTAAAAATTGGAACAGTGAAAGAAAAGAAAGGCAAAACAATTTCCTAATACATTTGGAGATATTACAGACAAGGGAAAAAGAAACAAATGTCTGGAATTGATGGTATGAAAAACTCTTGGATTAAATGGTAAAGTGAAAAATTTTTGTTTGCAAACAAACAAACAGAAAAAAAACAAGATTAACATAGGTCATGGAAAGCAGAGAGGGTCTCATAGAACACTTGGCCTCTCCAAATAGAACTCTAAAGCACACTCCTGATTTCCTCTGAAATAAAGTTTTCTTTCTAGCATGACTTTCTCTTTGGTTTGATTCTTTCTTACAGTTGTGAACTTATAATATCTCAGAGTGATTTTCCCCTCACATTCTGTTTTTATCTTTGACACCACTTTCAAAGACTCCATCTCATAATGTTCTAGCATTGATTTACTTTCATATTTCAGAACATAGTTAGAAGATGTTTTCCTCCAATGTCAATAGCTACCTCTAAAGTTGAAAGAATAGCAATGGGGTCTGGGGGTGTATTTCAGTGCTAAAGAGTTTATTTAGCCTGTGGAAAGCCCTGGACTCAATACCCAGCATTGCAAAAGCAAAAAAAAAAAAAAAAAAAAAAAAAGTTTCAACTTATAAAACAACTTTTCTCTATATTGTTATATTTTGTTATCATAATACTCCTACAACTTGGCATAATCATCCCCATTTTATAGATGAGGATACATAATTTGTGTATGTTTAGATATGTTACAAGTAAAAATACAGATTTTTCAGGTTCCAAAAGCTTATGTGTTTTCTTCTAAGATCAATGCAGCTTAAATTCCAGCTTTGAATAGAGGTAGTGGAATAAATATCTAAAAAAAAAAAAAAAAAAGATGATGTTGTAATTGACGTATTTGATAAATTACTAGATATTCTCTTAACAGGTCGGTAACTTCTTAACTTTAAGATCAGTTGTCTAATTGATCAGACTGACATTGTGTAGGAAAAAAAAAAAATCTTCTGAGAAAATCTTTTAACTCCCCTTTACTAGTGAGTGGTCTGAGGTTATAGTATATTCTTCTTACCTCTGCCAATAATATAAGTAAGATTGGTTTCACGGACATGTGACCTGGACACACACAAAAGGACCCTATGCTTGATTTTCAACATCTCAAAGTTTTTAAACAGTCAGACCGTGAATCTGTGTTCTGAAATTGAAGTTGGTTAGAAGAGTGCTCCATCCACGTGAACGCAGGAGACATGCAGGACACACCTGTACACTGACTCTTGTCATCCCCTTCACGCATAGTGTTTGTGATGCCGTATAAGCTCAGCAACACTCAAACTTGATGAGTGTTGTGGGAAGCCATCCTTATCTAACAGAATCAGATAATGTTGAGCCACAAGACATAGAGGCCTGGCTTCCAGGAACCAGCAGCCACGGAGGTCTGTCCCAGCTTGCTGGGGAGTAGGTGGCACTATGGGAGTGGTTCCCTGCCTGCTTACATGATAGTCTCCCTGGGAAAGTGGCTCCCCTAACTCCACCTCATCCTGTTCATCACACAAGAAGCCCCTCCAGTTCCAGGCCCCTTTACCTGTATGACCATAAATAAAAGAGAGAGTTGGGCTACTCCACATTGTTAGAGGCCAGATCTGGTATGACCCAACCCATCATGTCCCCTCTCATTTAAAAGAATATTGGCTCTTGTGTGTTTTATTGACTAGACAAGTTTATGGGTAATTGATTGATTTATAGCTAACATCATCGTCCAGCAGTTAACCCTTTTCTCATCCACGTGGTACATGGCTGAGAAACCCCCACAGAGTGTGATATCTACAATTGAGTAAGCAGGGTCCCTGATGACCCTCAAAGATGTTCTGTACTTGCAAAAGAACTGTTTTGAATTAAAAAAGAAACTTGAGGGCTGAGGGTGTACCCACACTACGTAAAGCCCTGGGTTGAATCCCCAGCACAACAAACAAAAACAAAAACAAAAACCCAGGAACTACACAGGAAGCTTCCTTCATTCTCCTTATTTGTTTACTTCCCTGTGTTAGACAATCACTTACACTGAAAATGACATCACATGGAAAGAAAGGAAAAAATAGGGCCATCCTTAATTTCTTTCCCTTTCAAGTCCTATATAACTCATTAAGAGAAAGGGAAAGAGAATGGCAGAATAAGTTTATATCCACAAGTAAAGTAGAAGCCTCTGAGTATTGTTTGTTTTGTTTGTTGGTACCAGGGATTGAACCCGGGGGTGCTTAAATTCAGAGCCACATCCTAGGCCCTCACTATTTTTTATCTTGACACAGGTCTCGCTAAATTGCTTAGGGCCTTGCTAAGTTGCTGAGGTTTGAACTTGTGCTCCTCTTTCCTCAGCCTCCCAAGTTGCTGGGATTACAAGAGTGTGCCACCGTGTCCAGCAAATCCTCTGAGTTTGTGCAGCACTTCCACTGCTCTGTAAAGAAAGAATTTTATGTGCATATATAAACTTAGAAAGAAGAACTCTGTAATTTCAGTTATTGCACATATGAAATAGGAAATCATGTCATTTGAAATTGACATTTTACAATCTGAGTACATGTAGTAAAATTCCTGCAAATAATTGAATTTGTAATTCTTTAAAAATTTAAATTGCTATTAAATAACAACAATGACAACAATAATACAACACCATGATATTGAGAAACACACCATAGAAGAAGGTAGAAAGATCTTATATATTATAAATTTAATGTACTTCCTATCTGCTTTTTGAACAAGGGATCCCCATTTTTATTCCACCTGGTGCATTCAATTATGTAGCTGGTCTGACTATCATCCTGAAATTTAGATTTTGTTAGTATTATTTGCTCTGATGTAGTTAGATTTTGTTACTATTATTTTCTCTGGGGTATTTCCCATATCTGGTTTTTTTTCAGACTTTATCTAATTAAGTTCTACTTCAAATTATGTAAATAGGAAATCAGTTTGGGTATTAAAACACTTGAAACAATAAAGAAACCTGACATTTAGAAATGACCATATTGTCTACTAAAATGGTTTTTCATCAGTCCAATTATTCCTACCAATTGATTTTGACTTGAAAGGCCAAAGTCTCCCTCTAAATTTTCAGATTTGCAGTATCAGACAGTGAAGAGGTAAAAACAGAAGATTCAGAATCCAGAGGCCGAGTAAAGTAACATTGCCTCTTCGCTCATCTGTCATTTGAACTTTGGCAATATGCTCACATTTCCTGAACTCTAGATTCTCATTCGTTAACAGAAAATTTCAACCAGATAATCCTTGAGAAGTTGCCAGTAGCAAATTGAAAATAATACATGAAAAATGCCCAGCGCGTTGACTGTTACACAGCAGGCCTTAATAAATTAAAGATGCTATAAAATTATAGTAAAAACTATTTTTAAAATTAACCACATGACATGGATTTATATCCTCATATGACATAATGATTAATCCATTTATGGCTTGTTTGTGAGTATGAAGTGGGAACACTAGAAATGATGGCATACAGAAAGATAAATTTTAAAATGACTCCTTGCTTCTAGCACTTAGGATATGGTTAATTAATAAAAAGTCAAAACTTTAAGAAACTTTCCTAGGGCTGGTAGAACTGATGAATGAAAACAAATGATATTTTTCCTTGAGACAGTCACTTAATGCTTAAGTCAAAATAAGACCAATGTCTTTGGATATATTTCAGTATTTTAGATATATAAAAATCCTTCTTGTTATATAAGCATTATGGCCATAATCTTACAGCAATGTACATCCCATGAAGTACTGACTCAGAATCAAATTCACTGTCATTTGGGAAAAGTATCTAAGACGAGATGCTGATTTCTGGCTAAATCAGCACAACCCATGTGAATTTTACTTTTAAAACCTGAATGCAGCCTTAAGAGCTTGACTGAGTTGCAATTTTTTACAGACATATGCTAAGATAAATGCAATTTGAATTTTGAAGATAATTGGAAATAAATTTAATTTTAAATCTCTTTTTGTTACTTTTTGGTGAGGAAAAAGGGAATAAAGGGATGGGGAATGGAGAGGAAAGCAGAGTCTGACCCTATGTGTGCTAAAAAGACTCATTATACAACCCAGAACAATTTACTCTATCTGGTCCTTCTATAGTTATTTATAGAATGGGAGTAAAACAAGGCTTAATATTCTAAGAATACTTAATTTAACCTTTGATCCAACTGAAGGAAGGGTAGTAATGATTTTTTTTTGCATGATTTCAGACTATCCCATGTTGTAAAGAATTTTCAAAGTCAAAAGCCATTTTTATATCTTTAAATCAAGGGAAAATACCGTTCTTGGTTGTCTTTAAGATTCAATTCCTATGGGTCTAATAGATTGTTGCACCCAAGTTGACTGACAAGGTCATGGCTTGTAACATCACATTTATTTGATTCAATAAGCATCAATTCCTCCCTGGTGATTGATAACACTAGTGCCTACCATTGGTCATAATTTATGGACAATGTTAACACTTTGGGGAGTAAAATATGGCAAGTCATAACTAATGTTTGTCGCCAAGTTGAAACAAAATATATATATATATATATATATATATATATATATATATATATGGAGAGAGAGAGGACAAGGATGAAAAAGAGAGAGAGATTGAGAGAGATTGAGAGAGAGAGAGAGAGAGAGAGAGAGAGAGAGAGAGAGAGAGAGAGAAAGACAGAGATAGAGATTTTAAAAAGTATAATTCACCTTTATTTAAAAAAGGGGGTAGATTGTCCACCTAAACAAATTGGGGAAAGATTGGGGTAGAGAAAGGATGAGTAAATGATCAAATCTGAGAGCATTATTGAGAATTAAAAATTGATATCCTGTAAAGTGTATATCAATTACTAATCAATTTTGTTCATTTTAAGCAACTGCAGTTGCCTTTTTTGGGATTGTTTCTGCATTTACCAAACTTTAAGAAAAGAGATAAATTGCTGGTACTTGGCTATGTACTTCCTAGCTCAGCACAGCACATCAGAATAGGTGAATTTTTTCCAAAAGGAATAGTTTTTACAATTTTTCTTGAAAGAGTAATACATCACTGTCACCTAAAATATCATGGTTTTTATGATCTTGGAATAATGCAGCAATGTAGATATTGCAAACAATCCCTTAAATTTTGAATTAAAAAGACAATATGTAGATATGCTCTACTGACATGGTTGAATAGGTTATCTTCAAACATACAGACAACAGTATTAATTTGAGAAATTTGCTCCCAAGTTTAAAGTCTTCAAGGGAATTGTTTGAAAATTATTTATATTTAATAGCCATTATCATAAGGAAAAATAAACACACAATACCTCACAAAAATTAAAATATATCTATAATTTTATTTTTCAAATATTATAATTATTTATCTTCTATGCATTTGATTATTCAAAAACATCTAAATAAAATGAGAACTTCTTAAAGGAATAATCAATGACCACCCCATTATTAATTTGAGAACTGAAGGAGTTTTATCAGAATGGTGAATGTAAATGAGAAACAGAGATAAAAAGATAAAGCAGAGCAAGTGAACGAAATTGGGGAAAAGAGAAAAAGATTAAAAATAGGAGAAACAATAAAAGCAAAGAGATTAAATAGTGTCTTAAAGAGAACTACACAAAACAGTTATATGTTCTAAATTTCATAAATTAAGAGAAATGTACATTTATTAATTCTGGTTCATGCACTAAAATGAATACTAAATTTGATATAGGATGGCATAATTTTTAATGACTATTTTAGAGTCTTGATAAGCTTATCAATTTTATTACTACCTCTTATTCCTCTGTTTACATATTGTTTGTACAAACATTCAAGTTTTAAAAACATAAATAGATGTTCATTTTAATATATTCTTTATATATAATTGTAATTTAATGCCAAAAAGAACAAAATAATGTTAATTTAATTGGGAGGTGGGGAGAGACAAATCTGCCACAATTGACATAGAAAGATGTTATCAATTCCAGAAACAAAGAATATTATAAATTTTACATAGAATGATCACATTCTATGAGACACATTAGCATCTCAACTCTGTAGTAGTGTTTCTATATATCCTATTATGTATGTTGTTGCCAAGAATAATGGAAATTTTCTTCTACTGTTGGTAACTGGCTTATTGAAATTCCTTCTTTGTAACATTCTATATTATCTGAATTTTCAATATGAAAATCTTTAATGAAAAGTTATTTTGCAAGATTGAGATTAAACTTAATAAGAATAAATTCCTAACTAGAATTTATAATTTTTCTATCCCATATCTTCATATCTCTCTCTATTTTTTTTTCCAAAGACACAAGATGAGCATCTTTTAGCAGTACATATCAATATAGTGGTATTTTGAAGCTGTTCACATCTTGCTTTTATGTCCCCAGAATTAAAAGAAATAAAATGAATTCGTTTCAATTTTTTAATTGAAGCCTATGAAAAAACAATTCAAAATACGAATAATATCTTACAATATGTCACTGTCTACTGAATTTTTCAAGAATTTAAGCTTATTTTTGGTATAACTGAAATAAAAAGACAGTACACATTTCATGTAAGCATTTTGATGGATCAAGATGTCTACATACCCTTGTGATATTATGCAAACCAGTGTGCCCAACATTTTGTCACCAACAAAATTTATGAGTGTGTATGCACCTGTGCATGTTGGTAAGAATACAAGTATTCTGGTCTCTTAAATATAGTTTTATTAATGAGAGGGACATATTATCCAGCAGATTTATGACACTTATTTATCTCACACATAGAAACTTTACACTCATTGAAAAATAATCACTTTTTCCTCATTTCCATGCAATTGGCAACCCCATTCTATTCTCTGCTTCTTTGGGTTTGGCCTATTTCCCACAGTATTTAAACCCCAATTCTCAAGCCTCCTTCTCTTTGTCTCCTCTATCAACCTTCCCCTAAAAAACTGCTTTATTGAGAGCTAATCTTTTCATTCAGTGAATTAGTTCTCAAAAGATCAAAATCACTCAGTAAAAAGGTGTTGAGCAATTATGCTATCAATTTGTTAATAATTTGTGCCTTTACTATAATTATTGATTTTTAGCTATCATAAATTGTAAATTTGAGAGAAATTATGAAAGGGAAAAGAAGAGAAGCTTCTAAAAGACTAAATACACTTCTGTAACCCTAAAACAATAACACAATATAGATATCCATTGGATAGAGAAGATTTAAATAAATACAATGAATTGGTAAAGCACAGTTTGTGATTTTCACAGATTTCAAATTTACATGATAAATTTTTGCTGAAAGATTGATGTATTAAAAAACTATTTATTCCAATAGATGTTCAGTAATGACAAATACTCCTAAAGACCTAGCACAAAGAAGTCCATATTAGGGGTCCACTGAGTTTTTTGTGTGCATATGTGTTCTAAATTCCAGCCTTCAAATCTTAATCAAAACATCCAAATACAGTATGCTGGTGCACACCTGTAGTCTCAGCTACTTGGGAGGCAGAGCAAGATCACAAGTTCAATGCCAGGATGGCCAATTTAACCAGACTTTGTCCAAAATAAAAAATAAAGAAGATTGGAAATGTATGAGACTGTAGAACACTTGCCTCATAGGGGGAACACTTGCCCCAGGTTTGATCCCTAATAGTGGAAGAAAAAAAAAAAAAAAAAAAGAACTTTCAACTGTGATTGGTCAAATACATACAATTAAAGATATTTAGAGAAGATTTACATTCTGGAAACATGTAAAAATACCTAAAGGTAATATGCTTTAGTATAAAATACTATTGAACCCACTTCTATCTTCATTTGAATGCATTTATTTAATAATTAAAGAGTGAAGTTCAAAATCATTTTTCTCTCCAACTACCCACTTAGAAGGATAATTTGCAAATTAATTCTGAAAGATACAAGAGAAACTAGAGAACAAATACAGTTTTTAAAATGAGGAAAGTTGGTCTGAATTTCATGAAGCGATCCTCTCTAAAGGTCAGCATTGAGGGACTGATGTTGGGGACAGCTCTCTTTATTCTTGATAATTACTCTAATGAGTCTACCAGCCACTGCATCTTGTACAAGCTAACATTTATTGCACTTCCTTTGCCCTCTGCAGTCTTAATAGTGACAAGAGGTTACACATTGGGATTGAATGATATTGATTGGTCTACAGACAATTAAAAAACACTATCTCATCTTTTAATGAGCTATCCTACAAGGGATTCATTAAAAAAATTATGTAACAAGAAGTATGTTCTATCCCCTTATGACTAGATTATTTAAATCATACTATTTAATTTTGATGCTTTCCATGGCTGGTGACAGAATAACTCCTGGCCTTAAGTCGTGCTTTTATACTATTGTGTTGGTTTTGACAATCACATTGTTCATTTGGTATTGCTTCTTGCTCTGTCTTTATACCTTTGGCACTTCCATTTTCAAATATAATTAATAAAAGAATCAAATGATTTTCATTCAACATATATGCCCACTGACATTACCATAGAAGGAATTTCAATAAGGTTTATCCCTCCTAATTTTCAAAATGGCAAAGGCAATTTTTAGGATTTCGTATTTTTACTCTAAGTTTCCTTCACTGTATGTACTTAGATTTACTTTTCTATATATAAGTTAATATACCGTTACAAATTACAGTGATGACCTAACACTGAACAGGGTAAAGAAGGAGCAGGGTGAATAGAACTCATCCCAAAATTTAAAAATTCCAAATGTATAAATAATTCTGTTGTAAATTAGTTATAATACAAAATGAACATTCTAGAAGGTTTCATGAGTTTTAAAACTTTTATTAATAATGAAAGATTTCTCAGAAAAATCAATTTTGATAGTTCAAAAGTGAATTTGTATTTGGATTGAATTAACAATATTCTTATTAACTGGGTGACCATGTATGAGTCATTCAATCCCTCTAACTATAAATTCCACAATAACAGATGTCAAAAAGGGAAACTAGGATTGTTGTAAGATTGACGTGAAATAGCTGGGTGCAGTGGCAATGCCTTTAATACCAGCGAATCAGGATGCTAAAGCAGGAGGATCGAAAGCTTGAAGCCAACTTCACCAATTTAGCAAGGCCCTAACAACTTAGTGAGATCCTGTCTCCAACTTAAAATAAAGAAAAAAGGGTTGGGAATGTGGTTTAGTGTTAATGTGCCTCTGGGTTCAATTCCCAGTACCAAAAAAAAAAAAAAAAAGAAAAGAAAAAAAAGAAAAAGAATTACATAAAATTGCAATTAAGACATACTCCACAGGCTCTACAGGGCCTTGTCAAAGCAGATAATCGATACGGATAATAAATAAAGAGTACTACAATCACCATTACTCCCCTCTTCTTCCCCATTTGATTTTCCAATTCTTGTCAGGAACATAAATTTGACCTCTATGGACTAGTACCCACAAGTCAAAAAAATTAGAGATGGCACATCTAGACAAGAGAAGGAATAAAAGAAGAGTTTACACCTTGTGTCTGAACAATTATGACTGTGGGTAGATTTTAGCACATGTGGAAAAACAGTGGAAGAACTGAGGTTGGAAATGAAGAGCAAATTTCAAGAGCATGTAAGGTACTCAAAGGAGTTTGTGTTTCATTACAGAGCAGGAATTTCCTAAAACAGTTTGAAGAACGCAATGACAAATTTCTTGGTTTAAAAGCTCAGGAGTGATACTAATGAGAATGGATGGAGTTGGGTACCACATAAGGAGACAGAGTTTGATGTTTCTTCTGTATCATCATCATTTTTCACTCTAAGAACATTTAAAATTATTTTTTCAACTTGAATTAGACAAATTTTACTTTACGTTTTATCTGTCTGGTTTCTAAATCCCAAACCTTTACCTATAGTTAACTCAAATAGTTAACTCAAATATCTGCATAGGGCACTACACTGTTTGCTGTCATTTTCTTTGTTTTTACTTTTCAATATTTTCTTTCTTTTTATCTCTTTTCTACTTTTTCTTTTCAATCACCATTACAAAATTCTAAGTTTAGAATATTCAACTCTATTAACAAATGATTTCACTATTCACTGAATAAATGTTCACTGTATGTTAAGTATGGACCACACTGCATTCTCATTTGTGCTTTTGCCCGCTCTGTGTTACTTTCACCTTAAAATTCCTTTTTAAATGATTTCACCAAGAATTTCCTCATTTGTAATTGTCACAATGAATAGTGATGGTTGATTTTATGTGTGAACTTCACAGGGCCATAGAGGAGCCAAGCCACCGGGTTAACCATCATTCTGGGTGGGTGTGTGAGAGTGTTTGTGGATGGGATTAATGTTTGAATGAGTAGACTGAGGGAAACGTTCCCCAGTATGAGTGAACTTCATCCAATCCACTGAAGGCTTACATAGAACAAATGTGGAATAAGAGAATCCACTCTCTGTCTGGCTACTCTCGAGGTGGGACATCGTAATCTGTTGCCTTCACATTCAGAGTCTGACTGGAACTCTCAGCACTGGCTTTCCCAGATCCATGATTCTGCATCTATTTCTCTGGGAACCCAGACTTACATGTGAATAATAGAAACAAACTACATCTGTTCCCAGTACTGGCTGCATACTATATGCCAGGCCTGTGCTATAAACTTTATTATCAAATGATTCATAATTTTCTTGGTTCTTAGCTTTCCCATCTTTAAAATGGGTACAATGATTGTCTTTAAATCATAAATTTATTAGGATGGTTATATGCATTAATTTACACAAAGCACTTGGATAAGGGCTTGGTATGTACTATGTGCTCCAAGAATATTAGATATTTATATTATTTACCTTTGTGTTATAGCTGAGAACTCAAGGTCTTTAGAATAATAACTGACTTTTTCAAAAACCACAGATAAAGTAATGGGATCTGGATTTGGGACTACCTATATGTAAGTAAGAATTAATTCTTAACCTACAGATATCATTGAACTAATGTGTTTCAGAAAAGCTTCAAAAAACAATTATTTCTACAGGTGGAAGATCCCTAAAAATCAGTTCAGTTTGAGAACTTGAAGAACTGAGTATGTCACTATTTGTTAGTAGTTAGAATGAAAATTGACAAAACTTAAAAAGTCTGTTTAATGATGGAAGCTATTTGCTCATTTTCTTTATAGATTACTAATTTTTTTTCTAGTAAATTATGGGGCAAACTGTATTTTCACTCTTAATGATAATAAAGAATAAATAAGTTCTAGTTTATGAATTCCAACCTATTTTAACATACCAGTGTCAATTCATTGAGACATTTGCAGAACCAAAAACCTGAGACATAGTGAATTAAGGGAGGTTGTAAAATATATACCAAAGAATACTTTCTTTCTCTTTTTCCAATCCATACATCATAGGATCAACGTTGATGAAGCATATCTGTCTTTTTACCCTAATGGACTGGTATATAGCATTGCATTTTCCTGTGGATTCTCTTCATTGTGTTCATTATTTCCGTGATAGTATATTTAGAGTCTAAGCTACTCATGACAATTATTTCCTTTCTCTTTCCAAACCTTTGCCCTGAAAATGAAGTTACTTTTCTGCCTTTAATTATTTAATAAAAATTATCTCTCTACTAGGGTGAAGAATTTTAGAAGACAATCCAGTGTAGAGAGGGAAAGGAGGGCATCCAAAGGATAAAAGGCACCCCTTATATTCTAGAAAGTGTGTAATGTAAGGTCCTATCTTTCATTTTCAGGATCATTAATTTGCTTCCAATTTACCAACTAGAAGAACTAATTTAGAGGTCTACATCTATTACACAATAGGGTTGAAAAAATCTATTCTGTTTTGTAGGTTTTGTTTTGTGCTCTCTTTTAATGAACTTGTAGTTTCCACTCATTTTTATTTAAAAATTGTTTTGGACCAAGTTATTACCAGGTACTGGGGAACAGAGACACATATATCTCTAACCCTTCCCTGGAGATCCTAATCATCTGTAAGGGAGATAAAATATATACCAACAATTTTTGCAATACCATATGAATTTGCTAGGTGGTGACACAGTACAGGGTATGGTTGAATGGGGATACCTTTATGGATTTGGTGAAGACTTGAGGAGGGAAGAGTTGATGTTAGTCTTGAAAAGTGATTGGAATATTCTCATTCTCATTCTCTCTCTCTCTGTCTCTCTCTCTTTCTCCTGCATTCTCTGTCATCCTCTAATTTGCTTGTCTCCTTTTCCTTCTCTTCCTCTAGCTCCTCCTCCCTGTTCCCCTTCATCTTTCCATTCTCCTCTTTCTTCTCTCCCTGTCCTTAAAGACAACTTAGAAGAGAAAAATGAGGGCAAAAGCATGGTTGTCCCCAGGAGCTGGGAAGGAATAAAGCCTTGCTTGTTCAACATTGCTACTGCAAAAAGGACCCGAGGCAGAGGAGGCTGGAGGAGGCTGGGGACCAAGCTGAGACCAGAGCATGAGGACTTGTGTATCATCCTATGAGTAATCCTGCCATCAAGAAATTACTCTTTCTTCAGCAAGAAATCTCTATGATGAAATATAAGAGACAAAAAAAAATCACTGTGCTGTATTAGGCATAATGAATTGAAAGAGGTTAACTATGACCATCAAATGACTTATAAGTTAACAATCCACTTATCAACAAATGATAAAAAGACAATTATCCTCACTGGTCCTCAAGTGCCTTCATTGCCCACTCTTACTCCCGTGGAACATGTGCCTTATCTACACACAATCTTTCAAGATTAAAAAAAATAAGAAGTTGTTATGTCAGAAAAGTTACTCAGTAAAACTTAAGCATGGTATCATACTGGGTTGATCACACTAACTAGAATCTTTCAACAAAGCATACATTCAAGATGAAATGATTAAACGCACTTTTGAATTATCTAATAACTTCTGAAAAAAACACCATGTCTAAAATTCTGTGTGGATAACATCTGTTGATTCAAACTCCATTTTTAAAGTAACACTATCAAAAAGGAAATTGAGTATCTTTTACAGTACAGTAATTTGTTCTAACAATTAGCACTGGCCACAGGGAGAATACCATAAACTGTTTTTAGTATCTGTTTTCTGTCCCAGATTCACAAATTCTTTGAACAGACACACTTCAACATTCTCTGAACAACAAAAATGTATCTTGGTTCTTCACACTGGAGGAAGTGTGGAATTTTCTAAATGAATTTAACAGCACCCAGTCCTTTTTGTAGGTATGTAAGGTAGGCAGAAAGTCTGCTGATGGTTGGAAGCCAAATAAAAGGAAAGGATGTAGGAGGAACAATAGGAGTATTTTATGTTCTCACTATTTGAATGAATATGAAAGAACAAGGAAGTATATAGTTGAAAATGTGGGGCAAGTATCTATTCTAATCATATAGTAAAGGGCAGAAAATATAGCATATGGTACTTAAAAATCCACATGATAAGGGGAATGTAATATTTAATTGAATTTCCTTTGTCATCACCATTTGAAAGCAGAACACTGCTAACCCCAAAGATTACATTTAAATTAGTCTAAAAGCAAGTTAATCTTATTTTACAATGCAATATAAAAGAATAAAATATGAATAGGACATTGATCAATAGCTTTCTGAAAAAAATCTCATTCTGATATAGACAGTGTTTTGAAGAATGAATAAAGATTGAAATACAAAAATATGAAGTCCAAAATTTAATCTGAGTTTCTAAAGTGTATTTTGTGAATTTAATATTAATCATTGAATACAATGTCCTCTACAATAAGCCCTCATCATGGTTTGATTATTGAATGTCACTTAAGCCTATCAAAGTCCATTATAATCCCTTTGGTTGTTAATGAACTCAGAGAAAGTAACAGAAGAGTAACTCCTCTCACTTACATTGAACATTTGGCCCAGGCACTGGGGTCATTTGTAAGCATTAATTCACTATTCTTGCCAGCAAAAATACTTTATTTCCTGCCATTAATACTCTCATTCTTTACACTGTAGTATGTACTTCCTCTCTGTTTTCCCTATGCCATTGATTCTTTCTTTAAATTCCTGTCTTCCCATTAATGTTGGAAAGACACATTTTTAGGAACATAATCATTAATTACAGGAACTCAGTTTTCAGAGCTTCTCTGTGCCAGAACCTCTACCGGATCTAAATTACTGCTTTGTTTTCCAATTGGCTGGCTGTCTCTACTGCATTTATCTATAAACTCTTGGCCTATTCTACTTTGTTGGTGCTAAGGAAGCAGAAACAAATGGTGGGGATCTGCCATGTGATTTTCATTATTTATTTGCTTTCCAACTTGGTTGGATTCTACTCCGCAACTCTCCCTCTACCTTTGCTTCCCAGGTTGCACCTTTCCCTCATAGGTTCTAACTCATGCAAGTACTTAGGACACCTAGACTCCACAAAGTTCCCTTTGGATCACATTTTTTTTTTTTAATGTACTGACAAACATTTTATTTTTATTATGTTTAATGTTATGTTTTAAAATATGTATGCATTCTGGGATGGCTCAATTGGCTAATTAACATGAATTACTTCATATACTTATCATTTTATAATGAGAACACTTTAACCTGCTCTTTTAGAAATTTTCTAGAAAAATAATATATTGTTTTTAACTATACTTAGCATGTTGTACAATAGATGTCTTAAAATTATTCTTTCTACCTAACTGAAATCTTATACTTTGACCAACATCTCCCCAGTGCCCAGACCACCACAATCTTCACCAGCCTTGGTAACCATGATTCTGTTCTGTTTTTGTGAGTTCAAATTCTTCAGATCCCACACATAAGGGATTACTTTAAAAGAATTAGGGAAGGCCTGTCATTCTTTTTTATGAGTGGCACATTTTCCTTATCCACTGAGAACGCTCTCTCTTGAAAAGTTACAAGCTCCCTATCTGGACATGTTGACTAAAGTAACAACATAGATTCATCTTACTCCAGAATAGAAGTGGTTAGAGTCTTCACTGGGCTAGGTACATCCTGCTGTGATGTGAATGTTCTTGGCCTCTCCAAAGGTCATGTTGAAATTTAATCCCTTCCAAAACTCAGGTGTTCCCAGGGTGATGATATTAACATTTGGAGTCTTTAAGAGGTCCTGAAAGCTACTTCCATTAATGGGATTATGGCTCTTTTAAAATAGAGGCTTCATGCAGCCTTCCAGTAACTGCTCTCTGGCTTGCCCTTCTCCCTTCTGCCGTTTGCCATGTGAAGGTACAAGCAAGAAGAAGAGCTTTGCAGACCAAATGTCAGTGTCTGGATCTTGGACTACCCTTCACCTGAACTGTGAGAAGTAAATTTCTGTTATTTAAAAATTACCCAGTCTTGAGTATTTTGTTGTTGCAGCACAAATGGCCTAAGACATACCCTCATCCAAATTATCATAGTTCTTTGTCTATTAATCTGTTTTTTTGTTATGAGTCATTTCTAATGCAGCATTTATCTTACATTTTTAATTGTTTCCACTCTCCACAGTCAAGATCTTGCCTTGTGTGATGTCTTATCTGAAAGTCCTAGCACAGTGTCTGGCACATACTAGCTGCTAAATTATTAAAGACCTAATGAATGAGTGTAATCATTGTATGACTGTACAGAGAGGTTTAGAAAGCTTCTTATGTACTGGTGCCACATCCTCAATGCCTACTTCAGTACCTAAAATTCTAACATTAAGAACGCATTTTTTTTTCTTAATAATATCTATAGAGGTGCTTGTTAAATTGGTTATACATCTAATAGAGGCAATCTCTTTCCTTTTTTTGACCCACACTAAGGAAAGAACTGGCCCTGAGGTAACTTCGAACTTCCATGGCCCCTTGAAGTCACAGGAATTGCAAATACACAGAGAAGTGACATCATTTTCCTTTCACCCAGTTTTATGGGAATCATTATTTTATGGTTATTACAAAAGGACTATATCTTTCTTCCCAGTTATGACCTATCAATTCTGAGGAATTATGGGGCAAGGATCTTCCTCACCTGCTGGAATTGATCCAGGAGCAAGCAGTGTGCATACAGGGGCAGGATAAGCAAGCTGCATTTGTAAGTGATTTTATAGACTTCTGAAAGTGCTAAATCTGGAAGGAACTTAGTAATGACACAATTCAATGTCTCCACTTACAGAGGAAGGAATGAAAGCTTAGGGTTCTCAACTTTTTCAGAACTTTTTTTTTTTAATTTTTATATTTTTATTTTTTACAGACTGCATTTTGATTCATTATACACAAATGAGGTACATAATTTTGTTTCTATGGTATATAGATTCATACCATTTGTGTAATCGTACATGTACATAGGGTAATGATGTCTGTCTCATTCCACCATTTTTCATATTCTCCTCCCTCTCATTTCCCTCTACATAATCTAAAGTTCCTCCATTGAAAATGCTTTTTTTTTTAACCTTCCCAAACTCAATGATTTAAGAACATAATTCATTCAGAAGACCTAAGAAAGTTGTTTCAAAACTTTCCAATTTAACCAATCCATCTCCTTGCCTATTAGTTGAGGTGGGTAAAGGAAATGTTAAAGTAGATACAAAGTCATACATAGACAGACATAAACACACTCACCTGTGTCTTAAAGTCACTGCATTTCACATCCAGAGAACAGGACATAAAGTACAGTGCAAGTTGTGTACAAGGACAGGCAGTATGACCGCAGTATTTCTGAGAACTAACTTTATTTACTTTGAATTTTATAGACCTATTTTTAGTTAGAGTTCTTTGTTAACTTATCTCAAAACTTTGTTAACATAATAATAGAATTCCCTACTGGCAATGTCTTCACTTCTTCCCTTACTAAGAGTCAGGCTTCATGGTGCTACTGCTTCATTGTGATAATTTTTTTTAAAGATCTGCGTAGGAGTAGCTATTTTCTATAACTTGCTGGTTTTCATGAGCCCATTTGATCCAGAAACAACATGCTGTAGTCTGATCTCATCATTTCCAGGTTGAAGTGAGGTCAGAATAGTAATTGGCATACAGTAAGCACTAGTAGCTATATGTTGGATAATATAAAAACAGGAAGAGGCAAGGAAGTGCATGTGTGTGTGCATGTGTGTGTGCACACATATGAGTGTATAAGATGGGAAGGAAACTATGTGTATCAAAAGGATTATATTTGATCCATTTAACAAAGAGGTAAGCAGTGTGGCTTAGCATCTTCAGACTCTTCTGCATGACCTGATTGTGATTCTTATATTGTGACTTTGGTCTCAATAGTTGTTGTTTCAAGATCACGATATGGATACTCTGACTTCATCTTAATGTTTTATGTAGTAAAAGAAAAGAGGAGTAGAAAGAGTTGGCATAAGTTTCCTAAAAGTCCCCAGTAGATTCCTGCTTATATAATATTGGAACATGGTGTGTGACAGAACATTTTTACCAGTATGAGAACTTAACAGGTTTTTTTTTTTGTCCTAATTTAAATCAGACAGGTAGTCACTCTGAACAGTATCCAGTTTTATTTTGTTTGTTATAAGAAAGAAGAGGGGCTATGACATAGGACTCACTATAAGTGAGCTTTGTTTTCCATAAATTTAGGTAAATCATTATTTCTTCTTCATAACCAAAATTCTTACATGGGAAAATGAAAAATGTAGACTAATTAAGGAATTTCAAGCTCTTCTGACTAAAGGATCCAGGTGGATGATAGAAAAGTACCTTTTGGGGATTATAAAGCCCTGGCTGTCCCAGAACTCCTCTGCATGAGGACACAGACTCTCAGTTCCAGCTGGTCATGGTCATGGAGGAATGTACCCATGTCTTATCCTTGTAAATAAACTGAAGATTACAATCTTTGTAATTTTAAAGTAAATACTCTCCATTTCCATGTCTGTAACTGATGCAATGTTTAAAACACAGAGAACTTGGCCTACAGGGAAGGAGTTGAGGGCTTCAAGACAGTTTCAGGACTCCTAGGGGCTGAAAAAAAAAATCAGTGTTTTGCTTTCTGTCTGATGTCATTATAGGGCACTTTTTACACCATCACCAGGGTGAATATCTAAAATGATGAGGGGCAATGTTATAATCCCCCAAAAAGTTCCTAGGCAATTTACCTTCAAAACTCAACTCTGCCACTCTATGGATTTTCCTTTGACTTGTTTACAATTGCAAAGGAACACAGAACCCAATGATGTTGTTGGATATATTTATGTTTCAACATAAATAATTATGTCTTTGGTAGGTATAATTTACACAAACAACATTAAATTAGGGGGACTATTTATATTGACTGCTAAACTGTACCCCACATAAACATTGTCATTCTATAATTAAATTAAGAAAATGTGTCTTTCTTGTGGGTTAGACATGCAAATTTTTTCTGATTTACAGACGTGAAGCACAGTTGGTATGTAGTGTAAGACTATGTTTAGAATTGCTAGATGGCTCATAAAGGAATTCCTCAACTGACCTGACCTAGTTAGTCAGTTGGATGCTCATGGTACTGATGACCAGGGGAATGACAGAGCACCAACAAAGATGAGCACAAGGTCATCATGCAGTGTTTTTAAGTGGACATTCAGTACATATTTTTTCCATCAATATGCCAAGCTGAACTGATTTGTCTTGCACTGAGAGGATATAAAATAAACCCATCAGGGTCCAGTACTAGTAGAAAATCATATTTCCTAAATTAATAGATCCATTAGCAAAAGTAAACACCTGGGTTCAGGGCAGCTAACATTTCATGTCAATAAAGGTGCAAACTTCATGACCAGGTTTTTAAAATATGCTGAATATAGCTACATTTACAAGCAAAATTAAAGACTACTAAGAGTACAATTATTTTTAACTTAAAAAGGCTCTCCGAGAATAATTCTCTTCATGCAACTTCATGTGTATCCTATTTCAATGTCATTCACTCTTCTGAGTCAAACTCTCTTTTGGGTAATGCACCATACCATGAGTTTAATTATGCATCTAATGTTTGCAGCAAATATGGACTTTACAACCTGCACAGGTAGACCCCTTAGTCTTCTATTTCATTATCACTACAATTTTTTAATGATACTACTCTTCTTGTATTAGCAGTTGTACTAACTGTGAAAAATAAGGACTTGATTCTTTAATCTCTCTATTGCAGCCAAACTAGCCAATGTCACAGTGGAGTGTCTTGAGCAATTAAGAAAAAAAATTGCATCACACATAACTTTGAACTATAGCAATGAGTTGTGCATATTCTAAGAGCTTATATAAGACTAACTCCCTAAGGTCATCTGTTTCACTGAATACTAATGCTGTTGCACTTGCTATTTCTACACTTTTTTTCAGAAGAATTTTATTTCTAGGCTAAGACTGAACTTAATTAGTAATGAGCAAATTAACAAACTAAAATTTCTTTGTTAATGCCAATTAAATAATTTAAATCACTTCATAATGAATGGGGTATTGCTTATCTTTTGAGTCTTAGTAGTATTCTATTAACAGATAATCAGAAATAACAGACGGAGCCAATCTATTTAATTGAAATAACCAAATAAATATTTGGACAAGCTATGTAAGTTTAATAGTATATTTTGAATCCTTTACAAGAAACATGTCTGCATTAGGATTCTGCAGAGAAACAGAATTAATGCATATATCCATATCTATACACAGGCATATATATGGAGGATTGAGGGAAAGAGAATGATTGGAAGAGAAATTGGAATAAAGAGTGCACGACTAGGGGTAGGAGAGACAGGGAGACAGGCAAAGTGTGCAGTTCTCATTTTGCGGGGGAGTGATTTTCTTACACCTTTGCTTGGTTACTAGTACTTTTGTTCTGGAGGATCTTGGTCTTGGAACTTTTCTTAGAGATACACACAGTCTTCTCTTACTTGCAGGTTATTACTACTTTTCCTTCCTTGATGGGTCTCAGTGATAGGTGGTTAGTGAGTATATCAGTAGCTGAGCAAGTTTGAAATCTTTTACCCCATTCAACACTCAAGGAATACACTTTGGAGCCAAACAGATCTAAATTAAAAGACAGGCCTCAGTCACTTAAGAGGGATCTGGCATGGATATTTTATTTGCCATCTTCTTCCTTAATTTTCTCTAAAAATAGAATTAGTCAGTTTAAAAAACTAGTTAGCCTTTGAAAATTTCCATTCATATCTATTCCTTGAATCTAGTCTCTGATCTCACTGCAGAAATACAGCAGCGCCTCTAAAGGGACTGGCCTGAGCGCTGACCTGTCTACCTGAGCAAATGCCTCAGACAAACTGGCTAACAAATCTTTCTCCAATCATCCCAGGACCCTTTAAATACCTTCAATTCACCTGATGCTCCTGCACTTGTGTGAGGTCTAATTCCTATAATAAATCCCTGCACCTACAGGACTTTCAGTAACTCTGTGCTATTGACTGAAGTCAGACAGATACACACACGACACCCACACAACTCTCGGACTTCTCACATTTCACACATCAGAGAAGGGACTTCAAAGAACTCCATGGTACAATGGGAAGCAAACCCATTCTTTTTTTTTTTTTTTTTTTAATAATATACTCAGGTTATCTTAATGACATATGGCTAAAATAAATAGAACCCCTCAGGCATTCCCACTTCCCTAGAAATCAGTATTGATAGTTTAGTCACAAAACTTGGACCTGAAATTGTTATCTAGAATCTAAGAAATGAGGGAGGAAAAAGCCAACTCCTCTCTCCTGAAGATTTATGATTTATAGGCACTTGGATCCAGATACATTCCAAGGTTGACTGAAACAGAGATGAAGGGGTTGATTGAAATGTATAAATGAAGCAGAGATTACCATTGCAAATTGTGTCAACCTTCTTACTGCATGGTTGGCCATCACCAAAAGAGTTCAGCCTTCCAGATTGCAATCACATATAATATCAGAGAACTAAATCACCCATTACCTACCCTTCAAGCACAGTTTTAGTAAATGTACACTTGGAATTCTAAGTAAGTTTTGACTGAATGAGAAATGTGCAATCAACCGATAGATTTCAAAGTCCCCTGATACACTTCTTTCCAAAGAATCACAAAGCAGTCAGTACCCATTAAAATTAGGCAAATCCACATATGCATTTTAAACTACATACATCTAGAGATTTTCAAGTCCTACTCAGAAGGAGAGTGATCATTTCATTCCAAATATTTTTTACCCTCAGATTCCTATAGATGTCCTATAATGAAAACTACCATGGAATCTGACCTCAGGTTATCATTACACACTCTACCTTCATATTTACAAGATACAATGTTTTATCTCTGAACTCAGCAGTGGTTGCAAAGTGTATCAATTCTATGAGACCATTAATAATCAATCCCCACACAAATTTGAATTGACTGGCGCCATCGCAATTCATGTCAGTCAGGGAGAGCTGTGGGTACACCCGCCACAGGTCATATGCCTAAGACACAAAATCTATTTGAGGATTTAATAGTAAATTCAAATTCAATAATATTTTGGTATTAATTCTCATAAGACAGCTTTGTAACTTGGAGATGCTAATTTTCTTTGACTCTGAAAAGTCCTCTCCAAAAATTAGTCTGCATTGACTTTTCTAAACTTCCCAACTTTTATTGTGTCCCTGTTCCCCAGTCTTCATTGTATTATTGTATTATTCATGTCCTTATATACTCAATTCGTTGTATTATTCATGTCCATATATACTCAGTTCTCTGCTTCTTGTTTTCTTACTCAATTTCCTCCTCTACTTTTAGATGTTTGTGTTTTCTGTCTATGCTTAGTGATTACTCTCACTTAACCGAACAACAAACTTAAAAATAATTAACTTACCCATTTTCCAAATTATACAGACTAGTCTATATTTTTCCCTTGTTTCCCCTCCTACTGATATATATGATTTTGTGATTGATTTTATGATCATTATATTCCTCTTCATAAAATTTTAAATTAATATTGCTTTATATGATCATTATTTATTTAGATTTAATCACATATTACCCAATATAATTGCTCATAATTTCTTCTTTTTTCTCTACCTTTCCATGTAGTACCATTTTCTTTCTACCTGCATTCTGCCTTCAGCAGATATTTTATTAAATATTCTTTGGCTTATCTCAGTTTGTAATCTTAAAATTTTATTTCATCCTTGCTTATGAAAGATGCATTTTCTGGGTATATAATTTCAAGATATCTCAGTTCACTGAAGATATTATTCTATTACATTCTAGTTTCTCATGGCTGTTGCTGAGAAGTCTGTTTAAATTGTTCATCTTCTGTAGTCTATCTTTCCTCCAGAATCTTTAAGATTCCATTTTCCTGTGAATTCTGTAATTGTATTATGATATAGCATATGAACAGAAATCCATATCCTTTTTATGTTATTCTTTCAGCAATTGATATGTTTTTACACTCTGCTAAGTTGTAAGTTAATTAATTTTTTTTAGTTGATGAACTTCAAACTTGTAGATAAGTTAAAAGAATAGTACAATGAAGACTAATAAACTGAATCTCAAAATTCTTCCATCTCTACTTCTCCTCTCTCTGTCTTTCAACAGTACATACACAAAGTTGTTTTATCAAATAATCTAGATTATACACTCAGAATATCTCAGCATGCTTCTCCCAAGAACATATAACTGCAACATTACCACACTGAGAAAAAAAGCAACTCTATTATTTTAATAACCTCATCTACCATACAACCTACATTATGATTTCACTTGTAGTCATATATATATTCCTAATATCTATTTTTCAATCCATAATACAAAGTTCATACGTTGCATTTAACCTTTATGTCATTTCAATCTTTGCTAATTTAGAAGAGTTGATCTGTCTCCCCCTATTTTTAATGTATTAAAATCTTCTGAAAAATCTAGGCCAACTGTCATGCAAAGAATTCCACCTTGTGGATTTGTCTGTTCCCATGTGATTAGACTCAGGTCAATATTTTTGATAAGAGCACCATAGAACTGGTGAGGTGTACCTCCCATTGCATTTTATCAGAAGACACAAAACATTAGGCTTTAGACTACCAAGTAAAGACTTAGCCACAATTTTCACTATATGATTTTTGCTTTGTAAAGGAATATATTCCACCTTTGTATGTTATGAGTAGTGTGTGTGATGAAGCTTTGAAAGCATATGTACATCCTATTCTTAAACACTATTTTCACCCAATGATTTTAGCATTTTTTGGATAATTACAATCCTTTCCTTAGTAAATTATTATAGAAGATAAAAATCAAGACCTTTTATAGTCCATCATCTCAGCCACATTTATTAGGTCATAGAAGGGGTAAAAAGTTCTGAAATTATGTGCCCATTTGATATCCATGAAATTGAAAGGGCTTCAATGACCCAACTACACTTTCCCTCCCTCTTTGGTTCCTGCAGATAAGATCACCTCTCCAAGTCACTCTTCTTATCCAACAAAACAGGTGCAGTTCCTGTTTATCACTGAGTAGTGGGTTGCAGTTCCCTGCAAGCTTGCAGAGCTCTTTAAACAAACAAATCTCATCTTCCCATGGGTACCAGGGGTCACCCACTCTCTTGATAAATCCTGCCTCCCACAGCTCTGGATACTTCCTCTGTTTCCCAAGTGAACCCATGCATGGCCCTTCATGGTGAATGGAGGGTAATAAAAACATATCATTCTATTCCAAAAATCCCCACTCCTTTTATTTTATTTTTGTACATTTTCTTCTTGCTCTTTTCTGTCACTCTTTAAAAATTTAACATGTTATTCTCTATATTTCTTATTGATCTACACATCTCAAATGTTATCAATTAACTCTCTCTGTAGAGTATACATATTCTTTCCACCTCATTCTATTAATTATTGAGCACATCTTTGCTTTCCAGCATAGCCCACCTAGTTCTTTCCCTTTTCAAACTTAACAGCAGCCACGTAAGTTTCCCAGTTTTAGATGTATGTTTAGTAAATGGTACTTATTAATCAAGATTTGGGCATCAAATGTACACACAGGTATTCTGAAGAAACAGTAACCTTGTAACACAGAATAGCCAAATAGATTCAAAATGGATGACTATGTGCTTGAAAAATAATATCGTGTTTTTGTGGTGTGTATGCATGTATGTGTACTCAATGGGATTATATGGACACTTCTAAATAAACTCAACATTACAGTCTTCTACACTAACCTCATCTCACATTTGCACTCCCTTCTCGAAACAATACTAATTCAACTCACTCATTTGTTATTTCCCATAATACATGCATAAAACAGTTTCAGAATGACTATACTAATAAAATTATCAACAAAAATTCCTACTAAGAAGAGTTAATGCTGTTTTTCTAGTTGTTATGGACTTCAGGATACTTCTTTCTAAGCATGTATGTTATGAATAATGATACTTGAATTTAAAATCTCAATTAATTAGTAAATTAATTAATATGTTAATATGTTAATTAGCAAGTAAACTAATCAATCAAAAGTTACTTATTTTCTCAGTGTGGTGGTTATTACTTTGATTCTCAGAATCAATTTGAATCAATTGCTCTTTATCCTTTTAAACTAACTTTGACTTCAATTTACTCAGTCTCTATTTTTCTGCAAACAAAATCATAGATGCATAGACTAACAGATAGAGATATGCAGACATCTTGAGAGAATTATGTACTTTATTTTCCATTATTTTTTAAATAAAAGCTAACATACTATAATTATTCTTTCCAACATATACTCTGGTAATCAGATTAATCCATAGAAACTTCTTCATCTTTCCTATGGAAAATTAGCATTCTATTCAGCAGTTACACACAAATTCTTCAAGCAGCACCTGACATAGTTTTCTACATTGTATAACTATAACTATGTTTCAATTTAAACCCTTGAATATATATCGCTTTCACTTGTGGAGAAATAACTTCCTGATGTATGTCTATTATAAATGTGTATATATTCATATATGTGCATATATATGTCTATTTGCAGAGAACTATTTGGAAGATGTTAACAAGGGCTTTCTTTTGACCAGATTTCAGATAATTTATACTTTTTATGTTACCATGCTGTGCAATTATTATTTTTTTCTTTTTTTAATGCTGTGTTTCAAAATACAAAATTTAGATAAAAATGCCAAAAAAAAAAAAAAAAGAAATAACTTCCTGGTAAATTTCTATGTATGGGGTTGTTGGAGCGAATACAGATGTAGTTTTTAAAATATAGGTCCACCTGCATATTTTTTGTAATTAATTTTCAAGTCTATGTCACTGTCCTTAATATCTTAATACTCTTATCAACAACTGCAACCAACTATTCTAACTTTTCATGAATATATTAGCATGTGCTTTATCTCTGAGACTACAACTAAATCTTATACTGTAATAATCAAGTCCAAATTTCAGTAGGGCAATGTCCTCCATTATTGTATTTTTATATGCATTTGGGGTCGACTGGGATTTTACTGGGATCTTTTTGTCATAAGTACTTCTTCATCATACCATTAACTATTATTTTACTACTAAAGCCATTTTAAATTCCTAAGTCTCTTACAGACATATGTTTTCCTTTCATAGACGTGGGAGGATGTCATTTGGATCGAAATGGAGGTCTCCCTCACATTATTTTAAAAATTCTCTCATAAATTAGAGGCATCATGCTATCTGTGAGAATGATACAGCCACCATTCTCTTATCCAACATATTCGTCCCTTTCACTCACATATTTGACTAAATTGCGTTTTGTCTATTTATTCAAAGATGTATCTCATACCCTTATTTATATCTTGATAAAAGTCGAACTGGGCCAGTTTGAGAACATTAACCCTTAACAGACCCACAGGAAGTTCTACTGAACACTAGGTATATCTTTCAAGTGTAAATGTATCCATTTGTGAATCTACTCATTCGTTTTTGTGATTATAATGATATTGTGATACCTATATTCATTATGTCTTTTGTATTTCACTGATTTGTTCATCTGGTCATTCTGATACAATGAGTCAGATCAATCTATCTTCAGAGCACTATTGGTATTTCCCCCCACCCCACCCTACCCACCCCTAAAAACTGTCATAACAGATTTTTGGGTTTTTTTGTTTTGTTAGACCAATGTTATATGTTGGTAATTGTAGTTACTGTATGTAAACCATCTCTTTGGTACTTCATAACAACTGAGGTAAGTATTATTAACTCTGCTGATTGTATAGCTGAGGAATTTGAATTACAAAGTAGGGCAGTTATTTATGCAGAGACTAAGGGGCAACATGGGTAATTGCCCACATGTGAGCTTCAGTTTTCCACACCTCAGGATAGTGATTGACTGTGCATGGAGCAGCTGAGCTGATCTCATTATTTGCTTACTATCGGCACATCCAGCCCTTCTGATGCTGCTGAACTGAGCTTCCTTAGTGCTTATTTTTGCCTTTTGGGGAGCTTGACAAAGAATTAGCAAAGCAATTATGATAATATTTTCAAAACTGCTCTCCAACCATGCATTGGTGAAGGAAGGAAAATGTTAGAAAGAAGAAAAAGGAGATCAAAAGATACTCCTAGCCTTTGAGAACCGAAACACTTCACTTTGAAAATTTATCGAAGTCTATTTGACAAAAAGGTAAGAAATAATCCTTTCAAAAGTGTTAGAGCCCAAGGAAGAATAATCCATTATATCAACTTTCCTTGAACTTTCTTCTGCATGATCTTAAAGTGCTTTCTTTAAAAAGACATATGAAAGATAGATATTTAATAAAGGAAAACTAAACTTCAAAGACCCTTTGAATGATGCATTACCATAACTAATTTACAGGCCTAATATCTACACAAGGGAAAGTTTCAGGATCTGAAAGGTCACCCTGTTCCAGGGAATGGAAAGTGCTGGTTATGTCTTCTCATTTTGTTTTCCAGGTACTTTCATGAATCTTTTCATCTGCAGCTCAGTTCTTGACCAACAAAGTTCTAAATCTCTTCTTTTTTTTTTTTTAACTCAAGAAAATGCTTCATGGAACACTAACTCCTATAACATGCTCTATCAAACTCTGAGATGGGAAGGTCAGGTAACTGCAAACCCTGCTAGAGAGCTACAGTGCACATTTCACATATGAAATGCTCAGAAAGAGTCAGCAAACGAAGTCTGTTGCTCAGACCTAAAGACACTGGACCAATGCTCCCCAAAACACACTGAGAAATATCCTCACCCATTGGAAATATTGCTCTAAGAGTTCCTTTTGCTATACCTTATCTCTCTCATTTTAGAGTTTCCTCTGGGTTCTCTCCTTTCCCATGCACCCAAAACCTACTATTACCTTTCTGTAAGAAGCATTCTTTCCATAAATGGCTTTGTTGGGGTGTGGACATTGTCTGTCCTTACTATATTATCCCCAGAGTCTTACAGAGTCACTGATACATAGTAAGTCTTTAACTATATTGAATAAGTGAATATTTAATAAACGTGTTGAATGAATATGAGAGAATGAATAAATAGAAACTTAACACCAATCAGAAATTCACAAATGTATTCAAACAAAATCATTTCAATCATCTCTTTCATATATAATGAGATACACTTTTAACTCTCAACAAGCATATAACACATGGAAATTTATTTGTTATAAAATGTGATAGAGGATGTGGATTTTTGATTTGTTAAAGAAGGATTTGGTAAACTTTTTCTGTAATTGGGAAGATAGTAAATGTTTTAAATTCTTTGGATCCTACCATCTCTACTGCTTAGCCCTGGCATAATACTGCAAAAACATCCATAGATGATGATAATAGGACAATGTGTGTGATTGTGTTCTAATAATATTTTACCTATAAAAATAGGCAAAAGTGCTCAATATTACTATTTTCCCATTTAAATGCCTATATGAAAAAGATGGACAAAACAGAAGTAGGAAAGACAGTGGAATGAATCTGACACAACTTTCATACACCACAGTGAATCTCCACACTGGAATCCTTTTAGAATAAGATACTCCCTGTTTGCATAAATATGCCAAAATTGACTCCACTGTCATGTATAACTAAAATGAACAAATAAAGAAAGGGTATGGAGAAATTGGAATACTTGTACATTTATGGTGGAAATGAAAAATGGTATACAATTTTGGAAAACAGTTTGTAAATTTCTTAAATATTAAATAGAGTTACTTTATGGTTCAAAAATTTCATTTTAATATGGTATTTTATTTGAACTAAAAGAAATGGAAATATACATTTTATAACCCTGGTAAAACAACAACAGCAGAAAACCCCCACTTTTTCATGAACAGCAAGATTAATTGTCAAAATTAGAAATAACCCAAATGTCCATGATCTAAAAAAATGAATAATAAATGCTGAATATTCATGAAGTAGAATATTAAATAATAAAAATAAATAAATTACTGATAGATGATTTAATGCATGTAAGTTGCAAAAACATTATACTAAGTAAGAGAAGTTAGACACAAAATACCACATATTGCATAATACCACTTTTATAAGGTGTTCTGAATTGTCACATTTATAGAGACAGAAAGTAGACAACTGTTTACAACCAGAGAACTGAGAAAGAAGTGGACAGCAAAGGAAATGAAGAGTAATTACAATGTGTTCAAAATTTCTTTTGGGGAGTATGATGAAAATGTTCTAAAACTAGCTTGTGGTGATGGATATACAACCTATAAATAGGTAAAAGTTATTAAATTGTACAATAAATGAATAATAAATGGCACAGAAATTATATCCCAAAAAAGGTTGTTAAAAAACACAGAATTTATTTTTAAGTGACAGAGTGTTTCCAATTCCTGTGGTAATTGATTTGTGAGAAATAATTTAATTTTCCAAAATCTAATGTCTGCATAATCTTTCAGAACACACATTTTATAAAAATGTACACCTGCTTAGATGTGGAAGAGGATGAGAAGCTTTCATTTCACATTTCAGGTAAAACATAAGCATGAATTAAGAAAAATATGGATTTAAAGAAACACATTTTCCAGCCCCCTAACAATGGAGAAATTGACTGGTGTAGCTCTGATGGCCTGACCTATACGCTCTTTTTGATATTCATTGTACATTTTCTTGCTATTTCTTGTGATTTCCTGGATCCTTCTTTCCATTCTAAGCACCACATGGGACTATGACTAATTGGGTCACTAAATATCTGTACAACTTGACCCAGTATCTTTAAAATTTTTCATCCTTTATAGTATACATTGAAATTAAGGAAGTAAAATGACTAAGACTCAGAATCAGAAATACTAGCTTTAAAATTTTAGTTTCCTCACCTTTGGCACATGGGGATCCATAAGAGCCTTAGTTAGAGGAAATAAAATTGAATGTCCAACTTCTGAAATACATGTGAAATAACTATGAATTAACTCTTAAAAAATGCTAACTGGGCAAGGTGGCACACAACCGTAATCCCAGGGACTCCAGAGACTGAGGCAGGAGGATTGTGAGTTCAAAGCCAGCCTCAGCAACTTAGGAAGACCCTAAAGCAAGTTAGAGCAACCCTGTCTTCAAATAAAATACAAATTATTTAAAAAGGCTGAGGATGTGACTCAGTGGTTAAACAACCCAGGTTCAGTCATAAGACCTCATAATGACAGAGTCTTAATCCTGGCATCCATTTGCCCAAAAATGAAACTGTGTGGTTGTTAACCCCAAGAATGATATGCAAATATGTGCTTATGTGCTTATTTCTGGTTCCATGACTTGATAAGATACTCAAAGAAAAATATGGCTACCCATAATATTAAAATTCATTTTCCCAACCTGTTATGACCTTGTCAACATTGAGAATAATATGCCCAGAGTATGGAGGACTCATCCTATTCTAACATTCTTTTCACATAAAAACCAAGGAAACAATCACAACACACAGAGTGGGTGACATCATGCCATATTTTACATGTAATGAGCATGCTCTTACACTCAACACTACTGGTCACTCTGCTTTCTCTGTTAGAAGTGGTTGTCTTTTAGTTGACCTGATAATCAATAGGATAAATTTGTTACGAACTGGTCCTAAAGGACTTAGGTGTCAAATTCAGGTAAGGACTGAATTTATTTTCCCAAATTTAATAACATTGTGCTTTAACCACATTTTCAAAAGCCCAAATACTTATTTAACAATAGAAACTATTGTTTGGACCAATCTTTGGGAGATACTGGAAATATCTTTGCCCAGTCTTTTAAAATCAACATTTCCAAAAGTTTTCTCATCTGCCACATGCAACGCTAATAAGTATGATGAAGAATGTATTTAACATTTCCAAATTGCATTTTTCCCTGGAATCCTTGAAGGTCAGATATTTTTGTACACATCACACTTTGAAAAGCAGTGCTTTAACTCAAAGTTGAGGAAGGCTATATTATCCATAGGCCATTCAAAAATGTTAAAATTACTTTGCTCTTCATAAAGATAAAAATCAATGAAATGAAAAAAAAATAATAATAAAAAATCAGTGAAATGCATGTGTTCTTTTTCTAAATGCATGTATTCTTAAGTAAAACAAAACAAAACAAAAAAACCCCACAAAAATAACAAACCACTAATTCTTAGAGGCATTTGTCTTCTGGGGACAATGATGTAGTTTTTAATAATAAAGTTTAAAGATTATAAAGACCTGTACCCTGCATAGGCCATATCCTACTTTCTTCCATGTTAAAGGCATGAAAAAATATCAAGTAAACATTCATGGGTCCTCAAGAGCCAACTGAATTGATCTCTCATGTTTACTGAGCAACTACAAGTAGATGACAAGCCATATGGTATGTAGTCCTCTTAGGAAACTTTGCTAGGATTGGCAACACATCCACAGAATTATTTTCCCCTTTGTGAAATTGGCATGATAAATTTTACATTATGGAATTTTATTATTGAGATAATCCTTAAATGTTTAAAATCTCCCTTTTGTTATGCATGAAATTTGCAACCTACAGAGATCCTAAAGGCCTGTAAGAAAGTAAAGTCAATGAAAAAACAATCTATTTCTAAAATCAATGGTACTCATCTTCTCATTTTTCCTATTTAGATATATGTTCAATGAATTGTGTTCTCTGTGTATCACTATGTATTGCCTATTTATTATCAAGGACAAGTAAAACATCATGAATTTGAAAATTTGTAGCTAGAAATAATTACTATAATTAAAAATGCAGTATTTTATAATAGAGGATAATTGCAGTATTTATTCCTATTTTCACATCTGATAGCTGACATGTAAGTTAAAAAAGGTCCCCCAAATGAAAAATGTTGGCAGTAATATATAAAATAGTTTAAAAGTTAATTGTTACTCTGTGATTCAAGAAGAGATGCTCTAGCACTATGATTTTCTATCTTCATTTGTTGTTGGAACCTAACAAATTAAGACGAGGAAGAATTCCATTTCATAACACCAGTGTTGTCACCATCTTTCTACTCCCAAATGAAAATCATGGCATTTGGAACTATGAAGAGAAAATCATATTTTCAGAATGGCCTTTCAGTTTCTGGAGGTGTTTAGTATTTGTTGTATATGGAAATATTTCCATCTGTAAGAAATGGCCCCATAGAATACTTTGAGCATGTATTCCAACATATGTCTGACACTCAGGTACATCTAAGAATAGAGCTTCCTTTATGATCAAGAAGTAACCTGACTTAGACAATCCATCTGTGAGCACTTTACCTTGGTACTATACTCCTCAAACAAATTATCTAAGCTGTTAAGTAGCTATTTAATAAGAAAAGGCAAATGTCCATGACTAGAGAGTACATTTCTGATAAAACTTTATTGATCTTTACCTACTAGGGAGAAGAAAAAAAAATATAAAAGGCATACTTTCAAGTAAATGGATAGAGAATTATAACTTTTTAGGCAATCAAAAACTCAATCAGAATTGGTAGCTCAATTGAGGAAGAAGGATGGCTTTTTCATTACAATATGACAACCTTTTCTGAATAGTTACAAGTGCTTTACAGGTTTAATTTCTAACCAGAACATTTGACCAGTATTTTTCCTTATTCTCTGAAGTGCCCATGTATAATTTCTAAACTAAGAAGAAACTGTGAGAAATAGAACTACAGCAAATGCTATACCCTCATCAAGAAAAAAATAATGTGTCATAGAGGAGTACCTCCCCTGATTATTGATGACTTGCAAATCAGAGCCATTAAGCCACTCGCTCACTTATAGCAGAGTCTAAATTAATGATAACCTTGGTGTTTTGCAATTGCACTTGGGAATCCTAGAAAGTGATAAACACTGAAATCAAATTTTCATATGAATGTGCTAGATACACTAGGAACTCTGCATAATCAATACTGGGATAAAAGAAAGACCAGAGTGAAAATGGAGAGAAAATATTTCAATGAGCAAATTTTACAGTTAAGTAAAACTAAGAGAAGTTAACAACTTGTACAGTCCTCAGGATCTTTGAACTTGCTTTTCCAGTTGCCTATTTTGCTTCTTCAACTCTTCACTGATTTCAGCATTTTAAATAGTTCATTCATCTAATTCACTTTCACTTTCACTCAATGAACTTTTTAGATAAAAGGCTACACCTTTTCACTTTTTAGTCACTTGTACTCAGGTTTAGTTAACATTGTTATTTATTTCATTATGTATTTATTATCTTCTTGAATCTAATTCATCTATGAGAATATAAGCTTCATGAAGACAGTATTTAGTTATTATATATATATATATATATACATATATATATGGACTATATAAGTATATATGGATTGTTTCCAAGTGCTATAAAGATATATATGAATACAAAAAAGATCTAAATATATATATATAAAATATAAATATATTATATATATATTTATCTTTATGGCTCTTGGAAATATTCCTAATACATAAACATTTACAAATTATGAAGAGCTAAAGCATTAACCAAGATTGAATAATGAAGTTTTATATGGGAACATGTGAAAAAGAGGGAGGAGTCAAGTCAGATTTCCAGGGATCTAGGATAGATTCATGCAAGTAGAAGACCAAGTTTATGCACAAGTTTTCAATGGTGGTGTCCTGTGTGCAGCTGGAGAAAATAGGCTCAAATTCTGGAGCAGTCAGAACCAGAATTGGTAATATGAGATGGTGGCTGAACATGAGCACCTATCAAAGAAGAATGCATAGTATAAAAACAGCAGACTAGAAAATGCTGGCATTATTGGAAAGTCAGAAATCTCTAATGAAATAAGAGAAGTAACCATCAAAACGATGTCAGTCAGAAGGGTTCAGTAGCACTAGAGGACAGAGGAATAGATGAGTCCAGAGTGAGGTGTGGCCAGTTTCATCAAATGATAACAAGAAAGTTAGTGAGAAAAAGATGGAAAAATAATCTGCATCAATATTACACATTGGGGTAAACATCTTTTATACATGTTTACATATTTATCTAAAGACTTTACTTGGGAATGTGCTTGAGTGGTTTTGTGGTTGTGGTTGTTGTTTTTTTTTTTAAGGTTGAAATGTATTTGTGGTGATCTGGATGTCTGTAACCTGACTTAGATGGGCACAAGGACACTGGAAGGGTCAAGCAAGTTCTTACATACTAGTCACATACCATGGCTGTCATTCTTAATTCTGTGATTCAGTTATCTCATCTAAAAAACTGAAAATATAACATTACACATCATGTAGATTTTATGAGAATTAAGAGTAATACACATTTGAAGTCCTTATCACACAATTACTACTCAATATATTTTAGTTACAAAATAGTATTTTTATTATCATCACTGTTCACTCCCATTCTCTAGCACAATGTATCTAATGCACATAAGATAAGCCTCAACAGTATCTTGACATAGCTAAAATAAAAATGAAGTTGACTGTTGAAGGCTGGGATCCCAAAACTAATTGACACAGTTTGTACAAACTGAGTAACTTTCCTAATTCATCTAAATCACAATTCATTGACTATAAGTAGGTCTGAATAATTTAGAATAGCACATAATTTCACAAGTCCTGTATTAGAGAGGAAAGATCTCCAATTTTTTGAAATGATCAGTTTAATGACTAAAACTAATTTCATATATCCCTCACCTACATTTAATTAATACTTATAATATTACTTCTTTCTAAATGAACCATCAAACTCAATTCTCTAATATAATCCTCCATTTTAATTCCCTCTGGGAAGAGAAAGGAATACAATCCAAAATGAAATGTCCAATTCCAAGTTAATTAATTGAGCTCTCCATTTTCCCAAAATATTATATTTGGCATTAAGTTTTTTAGTCTCCATAAATAATTTGCCCTGATATTAAACAGATATGACTTCTCAATTTGAAGCCATGATTTGTAGTTTTTGTTTAACATAAAATAATATTTTCACATTTCTCAATATTTTGAAATTCATTGCTTCACCTTTTTCTTAAACAGTATCCCTGATTGAGGTTATGTTTTCATAAAGAACTCAGGTACCTGAGAATACATTTATTTTGTAACAACACCAGCAAAGTTTGTATTTGTGTAGTTTGTGGTGCCATGCATGATATCATCCATTACTCTCTCCTTGTCTAGAATTTATTATTAGTCAATCAAGTTACTAAATAATATTCTTTTTTGGAGGGAACATTCAAAACATAATTTTATTTCACAGGTAGAACAGTAGTCTGAAATGAAAATAAAATTGAATTAATAGAGCTCTTTGTAAAATTTCGAGTTTTATCAAAATGTAATCAACTTTATAACTTTGATTCTATTAAATCTTTGTTTACTTTTACATTACTTTTTGGTAGTTTTTATAAAATTTAATACTTCCTAAAATTATTTAAATTGGTGTATGTCTTTGTTAAGTGAAATGAAATACTTTACATTTTACTTTCACTTTTTAACATCAGTTATTTAATTTTATTTTTTCTGATACTGAAATGTTCTTTAATTCTCCTTAAAATGTCTACTTATTCCTAATTTTCTTCATATTTTTTTTCTTTTTTGGATTTTCCCTTTATCCTGGTGACTCAATCATTTTTTGAACACGTGTAGATGCAATAGATTCTTTTCTCTTTTTGGCATCAGCGATAACTCTGAAATCATCTGTCTAGAGTAGGGATGAAGAATACAAGAAATCTCCAGAAGGGAAAACCAAATAAAGGAGGGTGTGTTGTTTGAAATAAAACATCTTTTCCCTCAATATCTGACTTCAGTTCCCAACTGGATTTTTTTCTCTTGGGTTTGTTTATTCATTTATTTTTTTAATTTTTTAATTTTTTATTTCTGGCAGTAGTGGGTATTGAAATCTAGGGCCCCATTCATGCTAGGCAAGTGCTTGCCACTGAGCTACATCCCCAGTCCATGTATCCTATCTTCTTAAGAATTCTTGAATATAGACTTACCCACTTGTTCATCTGAAGAGCACTAAGCACAGGAAGAGTATATTGGCTAGTCAGGTGAAACACTTAGGTGAAAAAATTGTGTTGGTGAAGATTCCAGAATTAAAGCAGGTATCATGCAAGTCTTATGGCTCACATCAAGATAGCCCTCCTCCCTCCAAAAATATACACATGGGGGGGTGCAAATATTGTGCAATTATGTGCCTTTATTTTAATAATATTAAATGTATTTATTTTCTGATTTGCTACTATGCATATATAATTACTTATACGAAAGAAAGGAGGTGAAAAATAAGAATTATGGGGAATTTTAGGAGTACATGACCAGTCCACATAATAGTTTAAGATTTATTGTTCATGAAAATATTACATCATATTAACATGTATCCAGGATTCCACACTACCAAGGTTTAATATCTCAGATATGGTCTCCCACAAAGATATGACTTTTCTCCTTACTTTGTGGGAATTCAGAAGATTATCCCTCTGATTACTGAGTGCCTTTAAGAAAAGCATCTACCCTCACCCAGTGCCAATTTTTCCTCTATAAAATTGTGCATTTCAGAGAAATTTTTCAGCTACAGTCATACTACTCTTCGATTATGGAACATTTGAAAACGTTAATGGTAATTAATGCAACCCCAATAACGAGGCATTCGGGAGTTAATGTGCAGACCCTGTAATGTGCATATAGAACCACTCAAGAAAGAACCACCCCACCTAACATGCTACCCAAAACTTGTTGAATCATAAACTGGGAATTAATTGCTGAAGTTATTTCCAATTTTAAATTTGCATAAGGGGTAAGTTTTAAAGACCATTACACTGTGGTAGACTGTTCAGTCATTTGCTCACAGTTTTGACTCTCACCCTTGGTGTGTGCTCTGCATTTCACCAGAAAACTGCAGTGCTGCTCTGCTCCAGTTCTCTCAAAACCGTGCTTGGTCAGGAAGTCATCTCATAAGACATCTCACTCCAGTAAGAATGGCAATTATCAAGAATACAAGTAACAATGAATGCTGGCAAGGATGTGGGGGAAAAGGTACATTCATACATTGCTGGTGGGATTGAAAATTGGAGCAACCACTCTGGAAAGCAGTATGGAGATTCCTCAGAAAACATGGAATGGAACCACCACTTGACCCAGTTATCCCACTCCCCAGCATATACCCAAAGAACTTAAAATCAGCATACTACAGTGATGTAGCCACATCAAGGTTTATAGCAGCTTAACTCACAATACCTAAACTAAGGAACCAACCTGGGTGCCCTTTAACAGAACAGATGAATAGCTAAAGAAAATATGATATATATACACACAATGGAATATTACTCAGCCATAAAAAAGAATGAAATTATGTCATTTACCAGTAAATGGGTGGAACTACAGAATATCATATGTGAAATAAGTCAATTCCCCAAAACCAAAAGTTGAATGTTTTCTCTGATATGCAGATGCTACTTCACAATAAGGGGGGTGGGTTTGAGAAGAATAGAAATACTTTGGATTAGACAAAGGGGAATGAAGAAAAGAGAGAGGGAGTGGGAATAGGAAAGATAGTAGAACGGTTGGACTTTCCTACATGCATATGATTACATGACCGATGTAATTATACATCATATGTCACTAGAAGAATGAGAAGTTATACCCCATATATGCATAATACGTCAAAACATTCTACTTTCACATAAAACTAATAAAATCAAATAAAAGATATACAAAATAAATAAATAAAAATATTGATAATATTTGGTGATGGCAAGAACATGCTAGGAATAGTAACTCTCTTACCCCTACGTCTAATAGAAAAGTGAGTAATTATGACCATTTTGGAAGGTATTCTAGTAGCAACTAGCAAAATATTGAAACGTACAGACTTTGAGCTGCCAACACCTCTTCCAGATATGTATCCTAATGTATTATTCTCACAAGTCAGTACTGGTTTTTGCCTGAGGATATCCGCTACAGTTGATATTATCACAAAAGAAAAAGCAAATGTTAGCCAGCATTTATATACAGAAAAACTGAAAAAGAGCATGCGTTTATACTTCCTTATGTATTGGCAAGAAAAGTTATACTTGATGTGCTATTGTTGTTGCTGATATCAAAAGAGATGCAAAGTACTGTCTTACATGATGCAAGTTTTATTCTAATTTTTTTTCTTTTTTGCAGTGTTGGGGATTGAACCCAGAGCCTTGTGCTTGTGAAGCAAGCACTCTACCGACTGAGCTATACCTCCATCCCTGCAAGTTTTATTTGAAAACAATTGAATGAAGGGGCTACATATGGATGCATTCAGTAGAATTCAGAGAATTTCTTACTCTCATATAATGTCAGCTCTTCCTCTGAATTCTACTCAACCTAGTTTATGAAAATTTTCTGAACAACAAACTACAATTAAACATTTAATTAAACAAGCACTTGTCTATCAAACCAAAATACTTCATTTTTTTCAAATAGTGATTATGGTTATTCTAGTGTAGTTATCACATGTTATACTGGTAAATGTTAAGATAACAGAGAACATAGTTTTTAAAATGTCTTCAATCTGAAGAAAGCCTGTAACAAAGCTTAAAATTGTGTGTGTGTGTTTGTATGTACAGTCAAAAGACAAAATTACAATAAATCTGGTTTAAAGACTGAAAAAAAGTGCTTGGTATTTAATATTGCTGGATATGTTTTAAATCAGAGACTGAGCCCTCCATCCTTCGTCCTGTGAGAAGGCATGGGGGGGTGGTCACTCTGACGTGCTTTGTACGGTATCCCAGAGCTCATCAGAGAAACAGATTCCCATTGCCCACAATGCTAACATGCTGAACAATATATCTTTTAGGGTGTCTTTCCTTCCCTGTCCCACTTTCTCACTAGGGTTTCTTCAGATCACTTCTAAGATAATCTACTCACATTCAAATTCATGCCTTAGGGTTTGTTTTTGTGGGAATGCAAACTGAGACAGTAACACATTGACTCTAAGGGTAAAAGACTTCAAGAAGAAATATATCTTAGTGGTTTATTTGTTCAGGCTGTCAGGAAAGGATTCACTAAAGATAAGGCTTGTGTTGGGAAACTGAAGAAAAAAAGAGAGAACATTGGAGGAATGAGTATGATATATGCAGCAACCTTTCTGAATTACAGTGAATATTTCACAACATGGAGAGACAGTGGTTACATAGGCAAACGAGTTGGTAGCATCTAGTCAGGAAGAATGCATGGACGTGAAGACACAAAATGTAGGACACAATAATATAAACGTTTGTATATAATTTTATGACTTCAGCTTTTGTAAATGAAAAAACCAAAGATTATCTACACCAACGTTAGCCTTCAAATAATTCCTGCATGAAGCATTGGACTATTCTGAACTCCATTATGCATATGTGACTTTTACTTGGTCCACCACCAAATAAAAAATAACAAGAACTTTGGATAAATGGAAGGATTGCCTTTCTACCTATATAAAAATAGCATCCAAACATCTGTCTTTCCTAGAAATCACTTCAGCAGCAAGTCATAGAAAAGAAACAATATACATTATGGAAATGTAATTCTTGAGCTCTTGGCTAAATATGCATTCTCTCAGCAGCAAAGAATAAAAGTCATGAAGCAGCCATGGTTTAACATCATTAAACGAAGAAACATATGCTATGATTTATGTCCCATCTTACACGTTTGATTTATCAACCTTGCTTAGTGGTAAGATTATTCCTAAAATTGTCAGTTGTGATACTTTTATTGTGATTGAATGGAAAGTGACAGAATTAGCAAATGAAAAAAGGCTGCCTATGTTCAGCATTTTCAATGCTTCTAACTTTACTTGGTATATCCATATCTCCATTTTATAATTTTATGTAATTTTAAATGTATAATATATATGCACATATATACATATATAATATCAACATACACAGTTCTAAGAGAATTATGATTATTCCCATTTTACAGATGAGGAAAGTAAGGTTCAGAGATATTAAGCAAATTGCTTAGGATCACAATAAACAAGTGCAAGAAATGAGAGTTCAACCCAGATCTTTTCTCCCTGCCTAGCACCTGCTTTCTCACTTACTATATTCTAGAAGATTGAGATATATTCTAATCCAATATACTGATGAAATAAATATATAAATAAAATGATGGTTATAATGGTACATTTTCCTGTGGATTTCATAGAAAAAGTAGGACATTAGGCTTGAGGTCAGATAGCCAAAGTATTTTATAAAACTGTCCCATAAATATATGATTAGAAACTCACAGGATAATCATTACACTAAAATTAAGCACTACTATATTCTAATCAAAGACTGATATTCAGAAGTCTAGAATGGCTTTCCATCTTTGACCCCAGAAGTGTGTGTATGGGGCTGGAGGTGAATGGCAGGGGTTGCTGAAAAATAGTTACCAAATGCTTATAGATCATATTTGGACTCTTTTAGGTTTTCAAATATAAATTTGGCCATATGAAGAAGTTAGGCCAAACCACATAGCTGTGGTGATAAAGAAATATGGATTTTGGCTGGACACATGTCCTACTATCAGTGCATGTTCCTGATGAGGGCCACAGGGAGTGCCACAGGCAAGCGTTGTTTTCCTTTGATGTTATCCATTATGGTTTAGATATGAGGTGTTCTCCAAAAGCTCATGTGTGAGACAGTGCGGGAAAGTTTAGAATTGAAATGACTGGGTTGTGAGAGCCTTAATGTAAACATTAATCCACTTGAATGGATTAACTGGATGGTAGGGTGTGTCTGGAGGAGGTGGGTCACCAAAGGCATGCTTTTGGGGGTATATATTTTATCCCTAGTGAGCTCTCTCTGCTTCCTGACCATCTTATCTGAGATGCTTTCCTCTGCCACAACCTTATACCAAGATGTTCTGCCTCATCTGGGGCCCAAGGCAATGGAGTTGGCCATCTGTAGATTGAGACCTCTAAAGCTGTGTCACTTAATAAACTTTTCTTCCTCTAAAATTGTTCTTGTCACATCATTTGGTTATGTTAACAAAAAAGAGCTAACTAAAACACTGTTATATATCTCATGTGCTTAGAAATACTTTTAGAATAGTTACGTTTTTCCCATTAATAATTATAAATCTAATGTAGGCAAAAATACCAAACTGAGAGTTGGGACATGAATATTCTTTCTAGAGAATTCTCCTTAACTTTCAAACTTGAACAGTGTCAGGGTTTCCAGAGTTCATAGAAGTCATCTGGTTTAGTGCTCCCATTTCACAGATGAAAGAGTGAGAGACAGATGGAGAGTCCCCAAAGTAAAGTGACATAAGGCAACCTTATAAAGCTGTACCTCAGTTGGAACAGGGAGTCTCACTTCAAGATTAGTGCTTTTCAAATATTTGTGAATTTCTTCCCCTTCAGGATGGGGCTTCAGCAACATGTTTCAAGTTTAAATTCTAAAAGTGAAAAATTCCATATTTTCATAGAATTAAGTAATTTATAGTAGATTAAATAAAGCATGAGAGAATTTGCCAACCACAAATGTAAATAAATATGTGTGTGTTTATAAACATAAATATACATATAGATATTTAAGAAGTTAGAAAGTCATATTTTTTATAAAGGAGTGTCATTGAAGAAGAAATGCATAGATCAATTTTGCATCCAAATCCTGGGATACACATAAATTCTGTCATCAATGGGGCTGTGGGGGGAGGAAAATAATGTTTCAGAATCAGGCATTGCAAGGAATGTTGACAACACCATAATTACTGTGTCGCTGGAGTAGGCTTCCCTCAGATGCTGTATTTCATTCCCTTGAAGATATTAATTTACTTTTTGAAATGTTCATTGCTTAGATTAAGATTGGGTTTTTGAAATGTGTTCACAAATAATTTATGCAGGAGAAAAATATGCTCTTCCCCTGAAAATATGCTCTTCCCCTGAAGTGCAGAATACTAATTTGAAAATGATCTATTTTCTATAATCATTTTACATTTCACTCCCCTACTGAAAAGTTAGGATCTCACTAATTTTTTTTTCCTCTTTCATTTCCTGCATGAGGGTTTTTTATGCACTACAATTCAAGAATATTAGTTACACAATCCAGATTTTATTAAAATTCTATTTCCTTTTTACAATGAGAATGCAAGTTATATCGATCTGATATAATATAGATATGTAGGGAAAAGACCTATGTCTTAAGATACCAATTTCTAGCCATTATCAAGTGGGAAGACTAATTTCCTGAAACGCCTAGGAATATCAATGTTCTACTGAGCCAGATTCTTTCTAAAAATATTCCTTCTGACCACTATTTTTTTTTTTTTGCTCTGTTAGTTTTTCTCTATAATTTTATTTAGTACTTGCAGTTTTGCAAGTTAATTTCTTTTAAAGAAATTAATACAAAACAGCTAGGACTGTAACTCACTCCTGCTTGGACATGGGAGTGGTGTTGAAGAGCAAATACACAAAATTTAAAGGAGGCCTATAGTTTACTCTTGGGTAACCCAAGATTTCTTTCACTAATAACAAAGCAAACAAATGAAGCAATTACATATGCAACAGCCTTTCAGGAGGAGGTCACAGACAAGTAGTTCCATTCAAATGGATAATTATTAAACATGTTCTTTTTAAACTACCGAGGTCTCTGCCCATGTAGCTCCTTGTCAACTGTGTTAGGAGTGAAGACTGGGTCTAGCATTAACTCCATGTTCAATACACGCACACCCAGCTTTCCTGTGGGAGCCAGCTTACAAGGTGGACCCCTTGATCCTCTCCTTGTAATGTGCTTATCTATGTCAAGTCCTGTCTCATTACAAAGAGGGTTGATGTCAGTACAAAACTGCAAATTGTGAAAGTAACAATTGGTGTCTTCTAAGGCTAGTCACAGGAGAGATGTCCCTATCACAGGTTCTTTCTGGAATCACTCAGTCTTGGGAAAGGCAGCTGCCATATCTTGAGTCTTAAACAGCCCTATGGAGAAGTCCATGTGGGGGAAACTAAGACAGCCTGCTAACCTCAGGAGAAACTGATTACACACATTTAAACTACTCTGATATTTCTGACCTACAGTAACTATGTAAGACAATTAATCTTTAATGTTACTACTAAATTTTGAATGGTTATGTTGCAATTGATAGTTATAATACTGCATTTTGTTGGTTTTAACGTATTATAGGACTGCAGGTTTAGCTCAGTGATAGTGTTTGTCTAGCCTATGTGAGGTCTTGGATTTAATCTCCAATGGTCAAAAACAAAATAAAATAAAAATAAATATACATATTCTCCATTGACTTCCCACTTTGTATTCACCCTCATTCCTTTCCAACCACCCAATACAGGTATGTCTTGTTTCTTTAATAAAACAGTATCAGGGATTTCATTACTGATGTCTTTACAATATCATCCACAGTTTGAGACATCAATTACATTGTTTTAGTTGATGCAGTTTTGGTTTCAATAAAGGTAACTCCTTTTTTCTAAAATTTTTTCTCTGTATTTTATGCAATGACAATTATTTTATAATCAAAATCTTCAAACAGTTTGGAAATGTTACAAGAATCTGTTATTCCATAATTTTATTAATTTGTTTAAAAAAGTATGTTGAACATGGGCCTAGTCCTGTGAGTGCTTCCTACTCTTTTTTAATTTTGTCAAGATCGGTTACTTTGTGGTCCTGCTAATAAGTGTCCTAGGTTGGTTTCTGGACACCAAGGTTGTTTCTTGTCTTTGTAATTTCCATACATTTTTTTTTTTTTTCCACTGCAACATCGTGTCTAGAATTTTCCCGAAAGGTGATTGAGATTGCGGATATCTGAAAATATCTTCATTCTGACATCATGCTCTATTGGCATGGATCACTAGCTTGGGAATAAATCTCCCTCAGTAGTTTTAAAAATTCTTCTCCAATGTTTTGTAATGTTTATCAAAAATAATCATTGAGAGGATCCTTGTGATATTCAGTCCTCTATGCTGTGAAATCTCTCGTTTCTTCTCTGGGAAATTTTGGGAACTTTTCATTACCTTCCATGTTCTGGGTCTTCATACTGACATGCCCTGGTATGAATCTGTTTTTTTTGTTCATCTATTGCTCATAATATATCCTTGAACTATAGAAGGTTTTTCCCCCTACTTTTATTGCTTTCTTTCTACAACTCCTATTGATCTCCATAAATTAGCCTCCAATTTTCCTTTTTATAATATGTACTAAAGTGTTTTAATTCTTTTTCCATGTCTTCAACTTTATCTGATAAAATTGGAGTTGGTTGTGCATTCCTTTTTATAGCACCTCGTCATCAGCAAAATGATTTCTAAGTAGATTTTGATGACATTTTTCTTCTTATGCTCCCCACTTTCCTCTTCTACTTGTTTGGTTTTCTTACTAACATTTCCATTATATTAGAAGTTTTTCTCAGGAACCTGTTCATCACTGAATAGCCATTCACATTTGAAAGAAAGAGACTCTGAAGTCTTACTGGAATGTCTTATCATAGACACATTTTGAGGAATGATGATACTGTGGTGTCCAGACAGTCCCAACTTATTTGGGATAACTGTGACATTATCTGTACATCTTTTTCTTTGGATTTCTCCATTTTCAGATAAAAGCCTTCCAATTTTCTTCATGATAGAGTATAGCTAGCAGACAAAGATTTGTATCTTAGCTGGGGAAAGGAGTTGGTGATGCCCTATTATTAAGGATAAAGAATTTTTCCCTGTTTTGTAAGTACTTCAACTAACTTGAGGTTTCCAAGGCCATAATTACAAATGAGATTTTATTCTGCCACATTTAATTAGAAGTCTAAACTACTCCATTTGTGAATATTTTAATTTTATTTCTTCACAATAGCTACAATATAATATGTTGAATTTAATTTAATCCCTTCATGATTTCTGCATAGTGATTCTGGGTCTGTTTCCTAGGTGTTATGGTTTGTATCTTAAATCTCCTCCAAAAGCTCATGCATAGAAAGTTGGGTCCCCAGTGCAGCATTATTCAGAGGTAGGGACTTTGGCAGACAATTGGGTTGTGAGTTCTCTGAACCCTTCAATGGCTTAAATAATTTAATGGAATATTGGGAGGTGGTGGGGATTATAGGAAATAGGACCTAGTTGGAGAAAGTAGATCCTTGAATATACACTTGATGGATCTATTTTGTTCCTGGACCTTTCTTTTTGTCTGCTTCCTAGCTGTCATGAGATGTGCAACTTTGCTCTACCACATGCTAGTTACCATTATATTATGACCCCTGCAGACCCAGAAACAATGGAACCAGGTGACCATGAGCTAAAACTTCTGAAACCCTGAGCCAAAATAAATCATTCCTCTTTTAAGTTGATTTTCTTAGGAATTCTGTCACAGTGATGGGAAACTGACTAATGTGTTAGGATAAAATATATGCTATATCCACCCAGGTTCCAACTTTTATATATTACACCTGCTCAATTTTTTCTCAAATACTATATATCAGACACTAAGAACACATATTGTGGTTCACATACTGTATAAGGAATAGGTTGAACATGTACTAATAAATAAAGCAGTTGTCGTGTAGAGATAATAGTCAAATGGAAAATAAATCACCCTAAACAAGTCCAGAAACAAAATGAAAATGTTAAATTTTAACAAATGTTTAAAACATAAGAAAGGTAGAATGCAAAACAACAATTTTCTCTTTTTGTTTTATTACCTACTTCTAAAAACGCTAACTTAAATTACTTAAGTGTTTTAAACAGCAGCATAATGCTAATGGCTCATATTGTGCTAAAGATAATCAACTAAAATGCTCATGTGTAGATGTTCAGAGACAGGTTTGCTGAGAGTGAGGATGAACGACACCTACCCTACCTAGCCTTACCCAGCACGCTTACCCAGGCATCGGAGATTGAGCTCTGAAGGCATGGATCTAATTTTATTTAGGGTTGCACAGGATATATATAGACACATTATCCAATCAGGTTAACATGCTTGTTAAAGTATAACAGAGTCAGCCTATAGGTGAACTATACGTCCAGGATCCAGGTAGTATAAACAAACCAAGCATGCCTAAGCAATTCTGCCCAGCAACAGGTCTGAGACAAAGGACTGGGGGAATGGCAAGCTCCAGCACACAGCATGAGGCAGGGCACACACATGGGCGAGCTCACATCACAGCTTTCTGTGATGCATGACAGAACGAGACCTCCCCTCAGCTCAAACTCAGCCTCAACAGCTGCAAAGACCTTCATTCCATGGAGAGTCTTTACCATGACCTCAGTTTCTCTGTTCAGACTGTTTGGCTGACTTAGACCATGGTGTCAGTGACTGCTGTCAGGTAAGCTTGAGGAATGTTCCCAAACTCATGTATCTTTTTATATAAGCAGTTGTTAAAAATCAACTCTCCCTACATATCTGTGTAGGAATGTGTGCTTTCAGATGTATGTTTTTACTAAATGTGGGCTTTTATATCTATTTACATGGTTTCCTCTTCTGAGGAAACATCTGATTTTTTTATATTATTGAGACATATTTTAATTAAATTTACATTATTTTCTAAATACATTACTAAGTCTACCATAGCTATCCCATCTCCAAAAGGGATAAGCATGGCATCATTGATAAGACAAAAGAGATCAGGGAAAAGTCATGAAATTATTTCATCCAGACTGTCATTGATTTATCAGTTAACTATTAGACTTTAGTTTTTGAATTTTCTACAAATTTGGTTTTCTTTCTTAGACCCTTCTTCCTCCTTGATTTTTGATAGTTTGGAAGTGTAGATTACTTGAGAGCAATCCCAACCTGTGACCGACTGTCAAGGGCTCTTGGTTGCATTTGACTAGTTCTAATTACAACAGGAGAAAGAAGACACAAGCTCTTGTTGCTTTTTTTGCTTGGAATTTTTTGCCATTTATCACCTAAAGTAGCAAAAGATTTGTTATGGGATAACCAAATAGGAACATTACTTCCTATTTTTATTCTTGAAGTGCTTATATCAATCTCTAATCAGGTAAAAGGACACCTTCTGGAGAAAGAGCCCAGAAAATCAGCACCAGCATTCAAATCTGTGTACGTAATGTTGACTTTTTGATTTTTGTTATAGCAAGAATGAGCCTAAGAAGAGATGGTACCTCTTTCCTCACACTTGACGAGTATCCTTTCAGGATCCTCGGTTCATTTGAACTTAGTCTTTTGAAGACTTTGAGAGGCCTTCAGCTGAGTGTTTATAAGCAGCTGTGATCTGTTGCTGGATTCCACAATCTGGCTCTCAAGAGGAAAGTGAGAAGAAAAATTCAAAAGGAACTAATCAGTACTCAATGGCAAGCCAGCTATGCAGGATAAAGTGGACAAAAACATCAGAACACATTTTGGCCTAAAATTATTTTAAATAGTGCTACTTTGTTTAGTTTGGTTTTATCTTCTAAACTCATAGTTTAATCTATTCTTTTAAATAAACTCATGCTTGAAGTATTATTGCAAACTTCTTTTAATGATACTACTTGCTTTGCAATTTCAAAACAAACTCAAAGAGGTAAAACCACATTTGATAAGTGAAGTTCTAACACTTCAGTTTCCCCTGTAGAATTTTAAAACAGGTTTTGCTTTCAAGAATTTTGATTGTTGCAATGCCAACAATCCCAGTGTGTGCCTATAATCCCAGTGACTTGCAAGGTGAGGCAGGAGAATAGCAAGTTCAAGGCTCAACTCAGTGTCTTCGTGACATCATATCTCACATCAAAAAATAAAAAGGGTTAGGGAGATAGTTCAGTGGTTAAGTACCACTGGTTCAATTGCCAGTACAAAAAAAAAAAAAAAAAAAAAAATTAAGATTGTACCTTCAATTCTTGTCAGGGTTTAAAAACTAAAGGTTATTGAAAACTTTAATAGACAATAAAAATTTAAATTTTGTGAGCCCAAATCAATAGCAATGCTTTCAATAGTAACAAAAATAAATTAATAAACATTCATGTATTTATTAATTTCTATGTCACTTTAAATTTTGGCTAAAGAAATCTTCATTTGAAGATTAAAGAATCCTAGAGTTTCAATATCAAGCAATATGTAAAATGAAAATAATAAACTTTGAAATGATGATATATGCATTTGAATCTTTACTTAAATTTTGATCAGATGCTTGTCAGAGTTTAGTTGCTAATCCTACAAAAAATGAATAATATTTTCCATTCATAGTGATGCTGGGAAAGTGATGAGAAAATTACCCTATCACAAAATAGGTGCTCTATAAATGTTCAGTTTAAGACGCACAACAAAATTCCATTTTTTAAAATTACTTAGTATAATTTACTTGCTTTGATAAAAAAATGGAAATGTTCTTGGTAGGAACAGGTCACGATTTGACAGTAGGTAATACGTTAGCATTACTATAACAAAATAACTGAGATAACTAGTTTACAAAGAGAAAAGGCTTAATGTGGCTTACAATTTTAGAGGTTATATTCTAAGAACAAGTGAATCCATTGCTTTTAGGCCTCCAGTTAGTATGGCAGATGGCAATATTTGAGAGGCTATGGTGAATAAACTGCTCACATCATGACCCAGAAGGAAAAAACAAAAACAAAAACAAAAACAAAAACAAAAAAAAAACAAGAGGAAGATGCCAGGTACCCACAAATTCCCATTGAGGGCATGCCTCCAGTGACCACAGGTCCTTCCATTAGGCTCCACTCCCAATGGTTCCATGCCTCCCAATTTTCCCTGGCAACCAAGTCTTTAACACATGGGCCCCTGAATACATTCAGGATCTAAACTATTGTAGGTAAAAATGTTCCTCAGGTTGGTTTTATTCTCCCTCTTCTTTCTTTCTACTCTGCTTATCTGTTTATTCATTGAAAAAATCAGATAAAGCTCAAATTCTCCAGATCTTACTGTTAAATTTTAGAGGAAAATGTTTATCTGCTTAGCATGGACAGAACCAGATATGAGAAGACTGCAAATCATGCAGAACTATAAAAATATTTACCAAAAGAAGGTAATAAATAATTTTTTAAAAATCCAGGGAAACTGCATAAGATGATAGAAGAGTTTAGCATACTGACTTTCCTGCTCAGAAATTGTGTCTTAGAAAAATTAGGAGGTAATCTCTCTTCTTATCTTCAAAATGAGAGAAACAATGCAATGCTTCTTATCAGCATTAAATTATATAAACTGTGGCATCCCAGGCACTGAATACAATCAACACACATATGCTAATAATTCACTGAAATGGGCCATTCCTGAATTTCTTTATGACCTACTCCTGAAGAAGAGGTGGATATTGGAGACTACTATTCTTTGTAAATTTATTACCATCTACCCATCTTCATATTATCTTCTGAAATCCTGAAAATTTCTGTCAAACTCTTCTTAAGCATCAAGTTATTGAAACATTAGTAGCAGATCCTGAAGTCATTTATTAAGTAATAATAGGCATTTAGAAACTTGGAATAAATGCAATTTAAAAAATAATAATTAATGCCAGGTAATTAATCATTCTTGAACTTTTAGGGTAAGTGTGAGAGAAAAAATTGGATTCTCTAGGATTTTAAATGACTGTAATATTCTTAGGAGCTTTTACAATATGGTAGGAAAGAGGTGATTACTTTGTTATCAAAAAACAAATGATGTGGTGAAAAGTAAAGTGGGTCATCATAGTCATATTGGCGGATTGGATGAAAGCAAGGTAATGGTAAGAAGACCTATGCAGAGGAAGGATCATGAAATGAAAAAGTCGTGGACTTAGGTTATGATACTGAAGGTGAAGGGGGTAGGATAAATCTGAGTGGTGCTTCCTTAAAATAAAGAGAGAACATCATGAATCATGATAGCCATTACCCTGAAAGAACAGAGCTACTATGGCTGACCAGCTCAGTCTTAGCACTGTTCTGCTATACTGAGTTGCCAAATAGTTAAGGTTGAAAGAGTTCATGTGAGGTCTTCAAAGACATGACAGGTGTAAGAACTGCAGTTAAGCAGACTGATTTTAAATCAGAAGTTAGGTATATTCTTAGGTAACGAATTCTAAGACACATTATTTTCAGACTGATGACCAGGGGACTAAAGTTTCTGAGAGCTATGCTGAGAAGACTAAACAGTAGTCTAGCTCTAAAGACAGTAAGCCCTGCCCTTGCAAGAGGGTGACATTGAGAGTCTGTTGCCACAACCTGACTTAAAACTTGCAGTCTTGTCACAGGTCACCCATTTGCTTAAGAGGGGATCTGGACATACTGAAAGATTGCACTGCCTCAAAATCTATCTTCAGATAAAATAGCTAGGAGGGACGTTTATTCAGATTACAGCTGGTCTCCTGTTGGCGTTTTCTCCATTAACCTAAACTACATTTACCTCTCTACTTTTATAAAGTAAATCTTTATAATGCATGTTCTTATTCAGCATTCAGTTGAAATTGATGCCTTCCTTAAGAAGTAAACACATAGGGGTTTACCTCAGTGTAAGTTTCGCATAGATTTCTCTGCACAAAGATTGTTACTGAATGAGTGCCTTCTGATAAAAATCATCTCGTAAATATTTTACCTTACAGAATAAATAAATGCTGTGCTTATCCCATATCTTAGCAGTGGATCAAATTTGTTCATAGATCCAAATTCTGATGAAGAAATATTCACTGCTCTAAAAAGGTTAAGATTTATCTTGCATAAAACACTGTTTTAAAAATATGCCAGCTTTGCACATAGCGGGACTGACAGTTTATCTCCTTTTCTCTGTGCTTAGGCTTACACAGTCATAGCTGTCAGGAAATCCAAAGAAAAACATAGCCGAGGGGAGACTAACCTCTTCCAGCTGAGCTTTGTTATGCCCAAATGTTACACAGGAGCATGAGCTGACATCCTATCTTACCTGCCTCTTCAGACATTGGGGAGAGCAAAGAAAGCTGAGGAAACAGATCTGTTCTATTTTTCTGGTCACTGCCACTGTCAGAGTTAAAACTGTACTCTGTCTTTTGTGTGCTTATTCCAGGTCATAATTTGCAGACAATATGGTACCCTTGTCACCAACTGAAGAAAATATAAGAGGACAGGCTATATCTTGACGGTGGAATTTTGACTCAAACGTTGACTTTTTTCTCCAAAAGAACATAGTGAACTTTAAGATGTCAAAATTTACATATAGTTATATTTATTTATTATATTGAGCATATCTAGCATGTTGACAAGAATAAAGGGAAATATGACTCTTAAACATTTCAGGTAAAATAGCAAATGTATTAACTCTCTGAGGACAGAATGTCAGTGAACATCAAGAGCCAATACTCTTCACGCCTCTTTAAAATGATTTTCTTTTAAGTTATCTAAAAACTAATGATGTATTTTAGAAATTGTTCCAAAGACATTAGGCATAGGCTTTAAGTATATTTGTTGTAATATAATTTTAAATGACCAGTGATTAACTGACTTTTTCAGGATACTGAATGAATCCCCAGCAAATCTGATAAAAGCAATTTGCACAGCTCTGAGTTCCCCACAGGCACAGTAGAATGTACCCCCAGGCTGTGCCAAAAGTGGTCCAAGGAAGAACTGTTACCTTGCTCATGTACATATTTTTCTCCACAGAACTTTTGCCTGGAAGGAAAATGATCTTTTTCTTCCATAAAACCACAGTAACACAAAATCAGCAACTTTACATGGAAGAAAAGAAAGGAAAAAAAGAAAAATTTCTATAGCTCAAAAGAGCAATTAGAAAAACTAAAGAAAGCATTTTTTAAAAGAGTTTTTGAATATTGAGTGACATAATCTGTCTTCTTAGACATGAAATTAAAGATGAACAGAAACTATGGGGTTGAGCTGGATTATTCAATTTGATGCAAATTTGATTATAGTATCTTTAAAAGACTGTGCAGGAGATGAGTATTCTCTTTGGAAACAGTATCAGTTTACACATATAACTTTGTTATTCTTTAAAAATAGCTCCTTCAGCACAGAAATTATTTCTAATAACTTCTTGAGCTCTGTATACAAATAGTGACATGATTGTCATTGCTTAGAGTCTTCTAACTCACTGACAAACAGACTTTCTTAAAGACTTAAATTCCTACTTATATTCAGGGGCGATATAAATGGAAATATATATATTTTTTAAATAAAGGGCACTTGTAGGTGATTTAGTATAGTATAATCTAATCTCACAGCAGAAGCAACAAAGGTCAAATGAGTTGTCTAAACTTGTACAATTAGTATTACTTAAGTGGTTAAAATTAGATCTAAATTGCCATGTAATGTTCATTAACCCAAATAATAAATCCCTCTTTTCCCTCAATAACTTCCTATGTAATAATGGAGAACTTCTGCCAAACATTTGAATCTGAGCAGTATGATCAATTTTAATAGCAATGTGTTTAAAGTATTTATCTACATTACAGATTCAGGTAATATATTCCAGGTTTGACAGTATTTAATGTGGGAGAATAGCTTTTAATCATCTGTTTATATGTGGGTAGTCTGTGTTTGTGTTGCTATTACAAGAGTGGTAAGTCGGCTTAAAAAAAAAAGCATTCCTCACCACTACCCCTCAAAAACCAAATCCATCTTAGGACATTTTAATAACATTTTGAAGTCCAGATAATGGCAAAAGTAAATCCATTGCACTTACTTGTAACTCGTTTTACCTGAGTAGGTTTTGTTTTCAGTTCTACTCACTAATGTAAGGTGGTCTTTGACAAACGAGAACATTTCTAGTGAGCATCAGTCAAAATTCAAAGATTTTGATAACTTTCCTATTTTAAGTAGGTAACTGGGATAAAATTGAATAATGATTCTATCCACATAAGGACAAATAAAGGATTTAGAGAGGATAAGTAGGTGAATGGGTATAAATAGGCTACTTAAAATAAAGCATTTTTTTTTGTTGTCATTTTTCTATTCTCCAGGCATTAATTCTAAAAAGGCCAGTTCACAAGTGGTTACACAGAGAGGATGGGGGAAGGGAATGTGGATTGATGTCACTGCTAAATGGCAGCAATTTTTCAATAGCAGTTTTGCTTTTGTATAAATTTAAATTAGATGGTATCTGCTTATAGATTATTAATCAAACAGAAATATTCAATTGAAGTTTTCCCTCATGATTAAACTTTTATTTTGCATAATTTGCCATTTGTCCTTCATCTGTAACTGCAATCTCATTGATATAAAAGAAATGTCAACTTCAAAGTTGCCATCTCTTACAAATTATAAATTCAGCTTTGTGGATTAATGTTATAAGTGTCCTATTCTTAAGATAATTAAATGTGAATGAACCGTGCTTTAGAGGCAACCATGCTGAAACCTTTTTCCCCAAAGATGTACAGGATTAAATTACCTGAAAAATTTAGTCCTGAGCTTTTCAATCCATACATAGAAATCAACTAACATATTTAATAGGATTGATATATAAATAAGAATTTCAGGAAAGAACCATTGTTACTGTCCTTTCTCAAATTGCTTTTTAATTCATTTCATAAAATTTATTAAAATCTTTATAATTCATTTGAGAGAAAGTTAATACATTATCACCTTAGTTATTAAAAATTTAATGAACATAAAGTTTGTGTGTTTGAGATTGCAGAATGAGCTTTTAAAAAATGAATCCTCATACATAACAGCTGTATAAATGCAGTATAAAATTCAACACTAAGAACTTTGGAGGATGAAGAAAGCAGGGAGTTTCATAAAGGGAATCAAAACAAAGATCTAACATGGAGTAAAATCCCCATTTTATTGGCAATTTACCCTCAGGGTAGTTGCAGTTTCCCTGAAAATAAGTTAAAATGATTTCTAGTCAGAAAAATCAGGTGAAGGAGCACTAGTGTACTAGGTATTGCCCGAGAGTAAGCAGCAGAAAGGAGACATTCAGAGACATTTTCCATAAACTCAGTTGAAGTTCCTGGCGGACCACTGAACAATTCATGAGCTGAGTGAAAGTGGAGCGTCTGCAGTTCAAGAATAAACAAAGACATTGTCTGCTAAAATCAAAAGCATTTTCAGTCGTCGGGGGAGAAAACAGCACCAAATCCAGAATCTACATAACCTAACACGTAGAATGTCCAGGATGCAATCCAAAATGACTCAGTGTAGGAGGACCAAGAATGTGACCCAATCCCAAAGTAAAAGAAAATCAAAACCTGAATGGCTCAGAAGTTAGAATTATATGAGGATGGCAAAGCAGCTCATGTAACCATGTTCTGCAAAGTAAATCAAAACTCACATTTATAATAAATGAAAATAGGACATCTCAGCAAAGATATCGACAATGTAAAAATCATCAAGTGAACTGTTAGAACTGAAATAAACATCTGAAATCAAATCACTGGATGAACTTAATGGGATGGAGATGACAGAAAAGGACCAGAGAATGGGCAGCCTATCAGTACATTTCATTAAGTAAAACAGGAGAGAAAAAAATTAACAGAGTCCAAAAGAACTATATGATAATATCAAAACTTCTAAAACAGGTAATTGGGCTCCCAGGAGAAGAAGTAAAATGGGGCAGAAGAGCTGCTTAGAAAATAATGACTATAACAACCATTTTTATTAAATGAATAAGATGTTAACATTAATAACTCAACAAACCCCAAGTAGGACATGTTCAAAAGATATTTTGTAGATAATCACACTTGAATTTTTCAAAGCCAGAAAGTACAAGAAAATTTTAAAGTACTCAGTGAAAATAACATGTTAATATAGAAGAACAACAGTTTGAAAAAAACACAGACTTCTCCGTAGAAACTGCAGAGATCAAAAGACAGTGGGGGAAAAATCCTTACAGCACTAAAGTATAATAAAAAAAAATGTGACTCCATAATTTTAAATGAAGTAAAAAATGCTTCAAGAAAAATAAATGTATTTTTCTGGTAAAGAAAACAAAGGAAATGTATTTCCATCTGAACTATACTACAAAAAAATGCCCATAAAAACAAACAAAAAGATTACAAGACTAAGGGGAAATTAGGAAATTATATCACATGAAATCTTGGAGTTTTAGGAATGAGTAAATAGCATAAGAAATGTTAAAATTATTGATGAATACAAAAGACTACTTCTTTCTTGCTTTCTTTAAAATGTCCTAATATATAAGGCCAGCATTAAAACATTATTTTGAGGGGTTTAAATTATATATGGATTAATGCAAATATCAACTGTAATACAAAATATGATGGGGGTAAGTGGGCCTGTTGTATGATTGCAACATTTCTGTATTTCACACAGAATGGTACAAATGAATTCTAAGTTCTATGTGGTTCAGTGTTAGTGATATAAATTGTAATCCATACAGAAGCAAGCTAAAAATGATAACAAAGACACATAACCAAAAAGCTAATGAATAAAAAATCTGACTTCTAAATACAGATTCAAATAATTGAGAAAATGATAGGAGAGATGATCATAGTACCAAAAATAGAGAACAGACCATCATAAAACAAATGACAAAATTAAAGGACTAAATATAAACATAAATATTACAGTAAATGTCAATAGGCTAAACACTTTAAAAGGAAAGATTATACTAGACATTATAAAAGAGCTAGGTCTCAATATATGCTATTGAGAAGACATGCAAGTTAAATATGAAAACAGGAAAGTTGAGAGTCAAGGGATTGAATAATATATGCTATACATTACAAAGCATAAGAAGGCAAGAGAACCAATACCAGTACTAGATAAAATAGATTTCAAAACAATCCAGAGGCATTTTACCAACTATCCAGAGGCATTTTCTAATAATAAAAGAGAAAATAAATAATCATACAAGTATATACATCTGATAACCAAGGTTTAAAATAAGGGGAAAATTGGAGCACGTAAAGGGAGAAAATAGACAACTTCAGAGTCATACTTGGAGATTAACATCCTCTCTCAGCACTTGATAGTAAAAACTGAAAAAAAGATGGTTAAAAATCCAGAAAATCTAAACAACATTCTCAAGAATTCCCCAGACCTGATCATATAAATTCACACTTAACATCTACACATACCATCAAGTGCACAGGAAGTGTGACCAAGAGAGAGCATCGACTAGGCCATGAAAGCAATGTGAAAAGATTCCAAACTCTTGGAATGATGAAGTATGTTTTCTGGGGGAAAATAGTATAACTAAGTTAATCACCAGTTACAATAGGATACATGGAGGGAAAAAAACCCAAATATTAGAAACTGAATAACACAATTCTGAGCAATTATATGTTAAAGAATAAATCATTAAATTAAAGTTAAAAATATTTTCACTAAATGCAAATAAAAATACTATCCATGAAAGTTTCCATATTACAATCAAACTAAGTCATAGTGTAAACTGGGCTTAAGGGACACCTACAGAATATAGAAAAAGAAGGGCAATGTAAACCCAAATGTCAGGGTTCGGATGTGAGGTGTCTCCCAAAAGCTCACATGTGAGACAATGCAGAAAGGTTCAGAGGAGTAATGATTGGGTTGTGAAAGTCCTAGCCCAATCAGTGAATTAATCCCTGTTGGAATTAATTGAAGTGGTAGGGTGTGACTGGAGGAGGTGGGAATTGGGGTGTGGCTTTGGGGTATATATTTTGTATCTGGAGAGTAGAGTCTCTCTGCTTTCTGATCATTGTGATGTGAGTTGCTTCCCTTCACCTCACTCTCCCACCATGATATTGAGCCTCACTTGGAGCCCCAAGGAATGGGGCCTGCCTTCTGTGGACTAAGACCTCTGAAACCATGAGCCCTCAAATAAACCTTTTCTCCTCTATAATTATGCTGGTCATGTCATTTAGTCACAGCAGTGAAATAGTTGACTAAAACACCAAAGTAAGTAGGATGAAGGGACTATGACAAGAGCAAAATTAACCCAACAGGAAAGGGCAAGAGTAATGAAAATAAAGTCAAAATCTTGTTCACACTAAAGATTAGGATAAAAATATTCAACAGAAAATAGAGCAGCAACAAATCTCCAATACCAGAAAGGAAAGATATTTCAGATATTAAAGAAATAATAAAGTACCATTATCAACAACTTTATGCAAAAGCAATTGACAACATAGATAGAATGAAAAAATTCCTGAAAGATTAAAAACTTTTCAAGGTTAAGAATAAATAGATACCTAGATAACCATATATTAATATATATTGAAATAATAGTTGAATACAAGAAAAAAAAATAAAGGTTCAAATGGCTTCATGGGTAAATCCTGTCAAAGTTTTAGGGAACAAATATAATTCTACCTGAGCTCTGGTAGAGAATAGAAGAGAATATTTTAAAATCATTTGGAAACATATAACCCAATCAATAATTAGGCAAAGGAACTGAACAGACACTTCACAGAAAAAGAAATGTGAATGGTCAACAAATATATGAAAAAAATATTCAACACCTCTAACAATTAAAGAAATGCAAATTAAAACTACCTTGAAATTTCATCTCACTCCTGTAAGAATGGCAACAACAAGAACACAAGAAACAATAAATGTTGGTGAGGATGTGTTGAAAATGGTACACTCATACATTGCTCATGGGAATGCAAATTGGTGCAATTGCTCCAAAAAGCAGAATGGAGGTTGCTCAAAAAACTGGGAATGGAATCACCATTTGACCCAATCCTCAGTATATATCCAAAGGACTTAGAATCAGCATAGTACAGTGATGAAGCCACATCAATGTTTCTAACAGTTCAATTCACAATAGCTAAGCTATGGAACCAGCCTAGGTACCCTTAAATAGATGAATGGATCAAGAAACTGTGGTATATATTCACAATGGAATATTAGCCATAAAAAAGAATGACTAAGAGTTCTTCTGGTAAATGGATAGATCTGGAGACTATCATGCTAAGTGAAATAAGTCAATCCCCCAAAACCAAAGATTGAATGTTCTCTCTGATGTGTGGATGCTAACACACAACAAAGGGGAAAGGTACAATATAAGTTCAGTGAATTAGACAAAGGGGAATGAAGACAAGAAGGGAGGATAGGAATAGGAAAGATAGTGGAATGAATCTGACACCACATTCCTATGTACATATATGAATACACCACAATGAATCCCACTATTATGTACATCCACAAGACTGGGATCCTAATCAGAATAAGACATATTCCACATTTGTAGAAATATGTCAAATATAATCTACTATCATCTATAACTATAAAGAAAAAAGAAAAAAGAAAAATATAAAAAGTAAACAATAATCTAGTGTCAACCTTTCCTACTGTAAATTAGAGTGCTATACTTAGTTGGGGATCTGATTTTACATGCTTATTCCAGCCAGAGGTGGGTTTTAATGTGCTGAATTATTTTATACTGCTATAAGGCATATATTAAAAATATCGACAGATAGTGATAAATATTGTAATTCTGTAGGATGGAAAGACTGCTTCCAGTGTAGGGATCAGGGCAGGCCTCCTACAGGAGATGACTGTGAATAGATTGGAGTTAAGTGGTCAGAAGAAACAATCTGAGAACACCATGTTTCAGGTGATAAGACTGAACAGCAACAAGTCAAATGATTGCAACTAATAGGAACTATGATCATATTTACTAGAATGCCAGCAATGGAGAGAACAGAATTTCTAGTCATCTGAGATGGACCCAACCCCCTTTTAAGAGGTTACGAGTGGAGGAAGAGTTCTTGTTCAGAGTTCTATTCATCTTATCTCATCTCTGTCCAGAAGCCTCTTAATCACGAGCATCTCTTAATCCAATCAAGCTGAAAATTCAAATGAACCATTACACCATGTAATTTGAAATTTTGTTTAAACATTTGTTGAGCTTCTGCTACTCCATGTCTTCTTATACATGCATTTTTATAAAAATGTGTTTTTAAAACACAGAAAGTCAAGCTATTAGATTTCATTTTGTTAACTTTGGTGTGACACTTTAGTCTTTTGGTTCTGAATATTGATTCCAGAATTCATCCATAATCACCTGCTCTTCCAGATTTAAATTTTTCATAAATTAGATTTTAAAAAATCCTTTCTATATTGATTGAAGTTATTGGCAGATGTACAGAGTGCCCCCAAAATTTCTGTGAATTATTTCAAGTATTCTCCATTCAGATTGAACTTAAACTTTAATTAGCATTTAGATTATAGTTGTGTACATTGCTAAACATTAATTTAACTCTTGTAAAACCATTCCTTATTTATCCCTCCAAAACCACTGAAGATAGTAAAGTTTATATTAGTCAAATACAATGTGATATATATAATGTTGCATACATTGTTTTAGCAAAAAGTTGGGGTTGGCTTGGCATTTCATGGTTTTGGGAACTTGAAGGAGGAGGTTCATGGTTGTTAAATGCTTTATATTAAGTGATCAAATATTTTTAATTGAAGTAAAACTGAACTAAATGTGATTTATTTGCCTCTTTGGGTTATTGTGAGACTTAAGTGATATCACAAGTGAGAAAAAAAGTTTTATATATGGAAGATCCTGCAATTAGCAACAATAAATAATATTCCGGATGAACTGGATAAATTTTAAATATATATAATACTATGTATCATATTATATTATTTTATATTAAATTGGTTTGTATTTTGTTTTATTGTATCTCTTCAAGATTCTATTTATCTTGATTACCCATTTATGCAACTGAAATTATGTCGGGGTTAATCATGGCAATCTATTAAAATGAAGACCATTAGAATTTTGGTTAATAGTAAACCTGACTGATTAATTTACTTCTCAGTCACATCTGCTTTTGGGACTTAGGATATATTCCCTAAATGAATTTTATTAGAGATATTTTGCCCCCTGAGCCTTCAAATGGTTATTTTTTCCTAGCTATTAATTGCAAAGACATACAGGCCCAGAAAATAATTATTCTGTATCACAACTTTTACTATTATATCTTCTCCAGTACAGATATTTTCATGATAATTACGGCCAATGAGACACAATAAAAATTAATGGGTATGTGTTTAAAAACCTGAGAACTGTTGATCAGATATCAGGTGTAGGCTGGATTGTTGAGCATAACATTTTCCAACTGGCAGACAAAGGCAAGAGAGGAAAAAGAGTGGAGAGAGTCATCAGCCAGTATCCCATCACCTGGAACCCAAATGACACCCATTACTTTCACTTATCATCCATTAGCAACCACTGTCCTCACAGCTGCACTAGATGCCAAGGTTCAAAATCAAACTCCCTAGCCTGGACAGCTGCTGCTTAGCAACAACTCTGTGCCTTGGAATGGTGGCATGATGTTTTCCTGGTCACCAAGCAGTGTCAACTGCAGCTTTCTAAGTAGGCAGCAAAACCAAGCCCCTAATGCTGCACTGGAAGAACCAGCAAGAAGGAGATTCTGACTCTAGAGCAGGGTGACAAACTTTCTCAACGAAGAAACTCACAGTAAACATTTTGTTTCATAGACCACATATGAGCCACTAAATTGTCCTTTTTTTCCTACCATTTTTCCTCTCTCTGTTTTTATCCTTATTTCCCCTCCCTCTCTTTTTCTTTCCCTTTCTCTCCTTCATTCTTTCTCAAGCCCTTTAAAAATGTTTAAAATATTATTAACTTGCAGACTGTGCAGAAAACAGGTCACTAAACGGATTTGGTTGATGGGTTATAGTTTTTGCTACCCCTTGAGCATGGGCAAGGATATATGATAGAACTTTCTATGTAAATGGAAAGATTTTATTTTGTTCTATTTACTATAGTACTATAGTGACCTTTTGGTACTGAGCAACTGAAATGCGATTAGAGCAGAGGAGGCTCTGGACTTCTATACTTATTTAATTTTAAATTATTTAAATTTAAATAATCACATGTGACTATCAGATCTTATACTGGTTAACACAGACAGGCCAACATTTCCCCAAACTATGTTCCCATCTTATTTCTGGAAACTACAGGTACCCTGTGGTTTGTATCAGTGTAAGATTCTATCTCATTTACCAGCCTTCCTGATTAAATTAAGTCTCTTACTTTTACATGATACTTACATACTAAGTATGCTTTCCTTGTAACATTTCAATTCTTGGTGTATGATCATTGATGTATAGTTTTTTGGGTAATATATTGTTCACTATATTTGATGATTTTTGAGGGTAGAACCTACATGTGATCCTTTTTCAGTGTTTAAGTCCCAAGGTTTAACAGAGGACTTGGCACAAAATAGGAATGTAATAATATTTGTTGAATGAAATTTGGGATGTCTATGACCAAAATATTCTGAGTCAGTTTGTAAAACACTGAAAAAACTGATATTCTCAATGTCTTTTACATCCTCACACTAACTTTGTGAATTTTCAAAATAGTTTGGACATTACAGCATTTTCCCCTAATTTTGGTGTCTTGTGTTTTTATCCATTCATCTGTTGAAGGGCATCTAGGTTGGCTCCACAATTGAGCTATTGTGAATTGAGCTGCTATAAACATTGATGTGACTTTTCCACACACTTGAGATACAGCACTAATGTCCAAAATTTATAAAGAACTTACAAAACTTTATGCCAAAAATACAAAGAACCCAATCAATAAATGGGTCAAGGAACTGGATAGACACTTTACAGAAGAAGACACACAGGCAATTAATAAATATATGAAAAAGTTTTCAACATCACTAGTAATTAGAGAAATGCAAATTAAAACAACTCTAACAGTTCATCTTACTCCAATTAGAATGACTATTATCAAGAACACAAACAAAAACAGATGTTGACATGGATGTGGGGAAAAAGGCACACTTTTACATTGCTGGTGGAGTTGCAAATCGGTGCAGCCACTCTGGAAAGCAGTGTGGAGATTCCTCAGAAAACTTGGAATGGACCCACCATTTGACCCAGTTATCCCACTTGTCAGTTTATAGCCAGAGGACTTAAAATTAGCATACTACAGTTACAAAGTCACATCAATGTTTATAGCAGCCCATTCCCTTTATATGAGCCCAGGTGACACAGTTAGAGCAGCGAGGAACTGTCCAGCCAGACACAGTCTGAAGGACTGACTTACAAATTAGTAGCTCAATGGTTGCTCACTGCTAGACTGAAGAGTGGTTCTATATAGCAAATTCTAATTGATATAGTCCCAAATGCACTGTGACATGACGGACACAGGAGATGATGTTATGTGATTCTCAGGCAGAGCATCATAGATTTGCATGCTAAATTATTCCTTTTCAATTATCTTTCAAGTCCTTTATAAATCAAGAGAAATGTCTTCAGTTGGTGATAGTTTGCCGGCAATGCTTATTTCTTCTATTTTTCATTTTTTAATGAAGAGATTACATGTAACTTGCTAGAATTGAAAAAGGATATTTAGTTCCCAATTTTATTTTCAGAGGTATCTATACTTATAAGTGATAATGGCTTTCTATTTTTCATAGTGATTAAAATTTATTAAAATTAATTTCATTAATATTTAGAAATATTTCTCTTATAATGTCTTTCAACACTAGTTATGAGGGCCTTTGGTAAAAGCAGATATTTAATGAATGTTTGTATTTTCCTTTCTTCAAAGCAGGTATACCGATTGATAGGAACTATTTTCCTTATGGGGTCAGTGATTATGTCTACGTGAATGATCTTTAATTTGATTTCCAATATGACTTGTGAAAAACTTGCATTAAAATGAGGGGGAAGCATAACACAGTGGCCAAAAGAATAGATTCTGGACCCAAACTGCCTAGGTTCAGATCCCAACCTTGCCACCAACTAGTGCTGTCCTATATAAGCAATTCTGCCTTCATTCATTCCTTTAAAATACCAATACAAAAACATGGGGTTTGTGAATTCAAGGAAGTTAATATTTATAAAATGCTTATAACAGTGTCTGACATATAATAAACACTCTATGAGTGTTCATATGAAAAATTCAAATTGCCTAGAGTGGTGTGGTAGGCTTAATACAGTACAGATTTTTGGATCCTACTCAAGACTGAATGAATCAGAATCTCATGAGCCTGTAGCATTTTAACGAGCTCTCCAGATAATTCTTAAAGACATTAAAGTTTGAAAGCCATTGCTTTAGTTATTAGGAGCCTTGATGAACTGATTCCACAGGGGCAGCTAATATAGCAAAATCCAACTTTACTTTGTATGTCAGTGCCTTAGGTCTGCAAAATCCCCAAATCCTTATGGGAAATTTCTCCCCAGACCAAATTAAGTGGACCAATAAAACATGCTTCTGTAGTGATTAGCATATCAAATCATGGTTCTGAGTATGCAGGTTTCCTTGAGTTATTTAATCCAGGTGGCGTCCCTTCCATGATCAGTTTCCCTGGGATAAATGCTGCTTACTGTCCATATCTTTGCTTGTCTGAAGCCTGGATATAAATGGAACTACTGGGAATTTGAGATACAGGCCTTCTTCCTAAAATACCAATGCAGTCTCTATGCCTAGCAAGAGAGAGACTCTAATGAGAAAACAAAGCTTCAAGTTTTAGAGAGAAAATATCAACTAAGCATGATGATTCACTCTCTTTCTCTCTTTCTTTCTCTCTCTCTCTCTCTCTCTCTCTCTCTCTCTCTCTCTCTCTCTCTCTCTGTGTGTGTGTGTGTGTGTGTGTGTGTGTGTTTCCAAAGGGAATTCAGAGTGGCTACACAAAATTTGCTACTTTCAATATTTATTTTGTCACTGGACTCAACTTCTACAGGCACACTTAATGCCCTTACACTGCACAAAAAAGAAAAATGGGGCTATAATTTGAGGACAGTTTTTTTATGATCAAGATGACAAAACCCACACAAGCCAAGACACTATATTGGTGGTTATTTCAGCAAAGGGAAGGCACCGGCACCAGACTACTGTCTTACTATTGTCTCTGAGAAGTGGTGGCATTATGATCCTAAGGTCTGAAAGGGGCCTAAAATATACATTCACATTTTCATGAAGTGATATTTGTAGATGGCAGTGATATCTTTCATAATACATACATAGTATCTTAACTTACTGAATTTGAATGAATAATAACAGTAGTAATAATAATTGTTGGGTGGAATTATGACCCCAAAATCATATGTTGAAGACCTAACCCCTAGTATCTCTGAATGTGATTGTATTTGGAGAAAGCATCATTAGAGTGAATCACATTCCAATATGACTCATGTCCTTGCAGGAGGAGAACGTCTGGACGCATGTATACATTGACCTGAGACTTTCAGCCTCCAGAAGTGTGAGGAATAAGCTTCTGTTGTTTAAGCCACCGGTTCATTTGCTTTGTTATGGCAACACCAGCAGACTATGAACCCTCCTCACTATAACAACGTGAACACTTTATACTACTTAATATTTTGCTGAAGATTTATGTGATCTTAATGAAATTTATATCAAAAATTCACAAATGTTTGCTCAGACAGAAGCACATTACTAGCATCAGTACCATTTCACAAATGAAGAAACTAAAGTTTAGAAAGGTTGGGCAAGTGTTATGAAGTCCCAGTGTTAACAACTGCTGATGATAGGAATTTCATCCATCTCCCACTAAAAGAATTGTGCTCTTTTCTTTGTCCTGCCTGGCTTTCTTGAGTCTTTTGCTCCACAGGAACCTGACTTCATGAACCCCAGGCAGGGAGACACATTAGAGGTAGGGTTTGCATCTACGTTGACTACCTTTAGGCCTCAGGGGTCAGTGAGCAGTAAGGACCTCATTCAGTGCAATTTCTGATAGGATGGAGCCTTTCTCTGCCTTAGTCACATCACTTTTGGAACAGAGGGAGCCTTAGGAACTGTTCTAAGAGTGGTCTTTGTCCATCATAAAATCTCCTGTCCCTTTGATATTCCAACTTTTCTGAGCAGTTCTCCTGATTTTCAATGAACTTCACTGCATCCTGGTTTGAGGGGGGCTTAGACTCCAAAATGAAACTGATTCTTAAATTAGTTATAACTCTGGCTGTGTTTCTGAAGGATTAAAGAAACGTGCATAAGAGACTATTATCTATTCCATCTCATTTTCAAGTACCATGCATAGCCCATCACTGAGTTGAAGAAGTTGTTATGAGGGGCAGGAGTGGAGGGTTCACTCCAACTTTGTGGGTGGTTTTCATAAAATGTACATTGTCCTTGATGTCTCACTAGGTGAAGAACACATTTTCAATGCTAAAACACTGATGAATTTATTCTTTTCTGGAAAGCATCTCCAGAAAGCCTTTCTCACTTCTGTTTTTAAATCATCCAAACTGTATGTTATTGTCCATTCTATCCAATCATGTTCTTGACAATTGCCCCAAAACATCAAATGTATTCTCTACATCTCTACTCAGTGTCATGAAATGTTCACCTTTATAACATGATACCACTATACCATAATGAATGTTCTTGAGACTGACTCCCAGCTCTATGCTCAACCTCCAATAGACAGTTGAGATCATGAAACTAAACCTTCCAGCCTTCAGAAAGGAAGCAAATCTTTCCACCTGCACCTCAGATATAGCACTAATCTCCAGGATATAAAATGAACTAAAAAAATTAACACCAAAAAAACAAATAACCCAATCAATTATAGGGCAAAGGAACTGAACAGACACGTCGCAGAAGATACATGATTTCAACATATATATGAAAAAATGTTCAACATTTTCAACGATTAGAGAAATACAAATCAAAACTAAGAGTTCATCTCACTCCAGTATGAATGACAACAATCAAGAACACAAGAAATCATAAATGTTGACAAGGATGTGAGAAAAAGGGTACACTCATATATTGCTGGTTGAACAGCAAATTGGTGCAACTCTACTAGCATAGCAATACAGAGATACCTCAGGAAACTTGGAAAAGAAACACCATTTGACCCAGTTACTCCAATCCAAGGTATATACCCAAAGAACTTAAATCAGCATACTATAGTGATGCAGCCACATCAATGGTTATAGCAGCTCAGTTCATACTAGCTAAGCTATGGAGCCAACCTAGGTACCCTTCAACAAATGAATGGATAAAGAAAATGTGAGCCAGGAACAATGGAACACACCTATAATCCCAAGGACTCAGGAGGCTGAGACAGGAGGATATCAAGTTCAAGTCAGAGGCAGCAAAAGTGATGAGATAAGCAACTCAGTAAGATCCTGTCTATAAATAAAATACAAAATAGGGCTGAGGATGTGGCTCAGTGTTTGAATGCTCCTTAGTTCAATCCCTGGTATCCCCCACCAAAAGAAAATGTGGTAAATATACACAATGGAATATTACTCAGCCATAAAAAGAATGACTTTATGATGTTTGCTGGTAAATGAATGGATCTGGGGACTATCATGTTAAGTGAATTAAGTCAATACCTAAAAAACAAAGGTCAAATCTTCTTTCTCTTATGGAGGCTAACACAAAACAAGGGGAAGATGGAGAATAGAAATTCAGTGGATTAGACAAAGAGGAAAGAAGGGAAGGGGATGGTAATAGGAAAGACAGAACAAATGAATCTGATACAACTTTCCTATGTATATGCAGGAATACACCACCAGTAAAAATCTACATCATGTTCAACCACAAGACTAGGATCCTAATTAGAATAAATTATACTCCACGTGTGTATATACGTGTCAAAATATATTGTCATGTATATCTGAAAAGAATTTTAAAAAAGCGGGGAAAACGAGAAACTAAAACTCATTTCTTTTTTTTATTATTTAAATTTATTTTTTAAAATTATTTTTATTTTTTATTATTTTTATTTAGCTTTTAATTTTTTATGGACTGCATTTTTGATTCATTGTACACAAATGGGGTACATAATTTCGTTTCTATGTTTGTATACAATGCAGATTCATACCATTCATATAATCATACATGTACACAGGGCAATGATATCTGTCTCATTCCACCATTTTTCATACACCCCCCTCTCATTTTCTTCTACATATTCTAAAGTTCCCCCATTATTCTCTCATTCCCCACTCCCTCCCCCATTATATATCATCCTCCACTTATCAGGAAAAACATTCAGTCTTTGGTTTTTTGGGCTTGGCTTATTTCACTTAGCATGATATTCTCCAATTCCATCCATTTATTTGCAAATGCCATAATATTATTCTTCTTTATGGCTGAATAGTATTCCATTGTGTATATATACCAGAGTTTCTTTATTCATTCATCTGTTGAAGGGCATCTAGGTTGGTTCCACAATCTAGCTATTGTGAACTGAGCTGCTATAAACATTGATATGGCTGTGTTACTGTAGTTTGCTGATTTTAGGTCCATTGTGTATAAACCGAGAAGTGGGATAACTGTGTCAAAAGGTGGGTCCATTCCAAGTTTTCTTAGGATTCTCCACACTGCTTTCCAGAGTGGCTGCACCAATTTGCAACTCCACCAGCAATGTAAAAGTGTGCCTTTTTCCCCACATCCACACCAACATCTATTATTGTTTGTGTTCTTGATAATAGCCATTCTAATTGGAGTAAGATGAACTGTTAGAGTTGTTTTAATTTGTATTTCTCTAATAACTAGAGATGTTGAACACTTTTTCATATATTTATTAATTGCCTGTGTGTCTTCTTCTGTAAAGTGTCTGTCCAGTTCCTTGACCCATTTATTGATTGGGTTCTTTGTATTTTTGTTGTAAAGTAAAACTCATTTCTTGCTACCCCTTCATTAAGACTCTAATCAAAACTCAACAGAATTCATTTGCAACGTACTGTGCACTACTATTTTGCCATTTAACAGGTCAGTGTCTCATATATTGTCTTGTTCTTTCATCACTGATGACACTTGAACATCTTCATCTTTCCTTGATAATTTGATTGCAGTGTTCTAATCAGAAGGCATTTTGGAGCCTTATAAGGATAAGTTGATCAATGCTCTTGACAGATCATCGAATTGCTTTTCTGTGCTGCAATAAGTTTCCAAGAACTTCGTGGCTTTGAACATCATGAATTTATTCTCTCATGGTTCGGTAGGTCACAAACCCAGCATGAGTTTCTCAGAACTAAAATCAAGGCATCAGCTGTCTGGGGGCTCTAGGGAAGAATCCATCTGCTTCCTTATTCAGATTATTGGTAAAATGCAGCTCTTGGCAATTGTAGTCCGTGTGTTCTTGTTGGCTAAAGGCATTTCCCAAATCATAAAGGTTGCCTGTGTTCTCTGGCTCATGCCCCTCTTTCTCCACCTTTGTCACATCTCTAAAAAATTTTCTCCTCTCCTCTTCTGCTTTTAAAACTCAGGTGGTCATATTAGGCCCACCTTGGTAATCCAGTATGCTTTCTGTATTTAAGGATCGACAGATTTGCTTCCTTATTTCCCATTTGTCAATTAACACAATATATTAACCAGTTCTGGGTTTTAGGATGTGGGTATTTGGGGGGCTCTTTCTGACTACCATCTTACCATGGTCATCACACAGCTATACTTAGAAGGAGGTGTCCTGTGCTGGTGGGCCCTGAAATTCAGCTTCCAGCAGTTCTGAACCTAAATTGAATTCAGACACAAGCTGGCACTTCCTGAGGAAGTGACAAGCTCCTAGCTAGTGTATGTACAAGGAAAAACTGTTTTTGATCCTTTAGGAACAAAGACTGTAAATGTATGGGAGCCCTGGGCTCCTCCACTTGACACTAATGATGGAGATGTGGAATGTCTCCAGAGGAGCCAACTCTTCACACTTGAAACCCTTTCAAGTTGAAGCTCTAAATCAGTACCAAATGTTCATTTTCTTATGATGCTGTTTAAAGATGTATTCTATCCAATAAGTACTAAATATAGTAAAGTAAGAGGAATTTAAATTTATTTTTCCATAAGTCTATAAACAGCTTGGTGCCTGGGGTGACTCGTTTCCCTGTACACCAACTCAGCTGCTCAACCTGCTCTGTTGTTATCAGAACATTCATTCTTAAAAAAAAAAAAAAAAAAAAAAAAAAAAGATTTTTCTTACAGCAGGACAGAGATAATAAGCAGCTGAGGGGCTCTTCTAAGTCCACAGATAGTCACAGGAAGGAAAAGTTGAAGGTATTTTAAAATAAAACTGAGGAGGGAAAAAAAATAGATGGATTTAGTAAAAGCAGCTCCCAGGGAAACCACACAAAGATTCATATTGTTCTGCAGAGACTTCCTCTAAGCACCTCAGAGCTGGTGTTGAAATACCCTCATAGGCACAGTGCTGGCCACCAACTGGGTTTGGCATAAGAGGTGAACTGGCTGCCATTGATAGACCTGCTGCATAGAAGAGTGGGGTCAGACAGTGGGAGAGCACTCAGGAAGCCTTTTAAATCTAAAGCATGGCACTCTCTCTAAGGTACGTCATTCAACAAATGTTTATTGGTCGCTAGCATATTCCAGGTACTGTTGTAGACCATCAACGAGCTGATAGCTTAGTGAGAGACCAGAGAATTAGAATATTTATTCAGTAGACAATGAAATGTGCCAATTAACAGAAACAGCTTAGTGGGTACAGAAGAGTCCAACCATATGTGGAAGAAAAATCTTTTGGAGAAAATGACCATTGAGTTGGAGACTGAAATGCCTAAGAAAATAAAGACAGGCAAGGCATTAAAATCCAAGGCATTGCAGCTAAACTGGAAAGGTAGTTTCGTTCATACAGAGCTTAGTATAAGAGAGTAAGAAACTTGTAATAGGACTTTAATCAGAAACAAATAGTTATAATTTTGTCTTATAACCCTGAATAAAATGTGGGGGATGATAAGAAAACATGATTGGTGGGAGTAAATCAGTTACCAAGATCTCTTAATATTTTAAGAGAGAGATACTACTATGATGAGAGAATGCTACTAAAGACAAAAGGGGTAAGTGAATCCTGAAAATGAGGCAGCCAGACAGGAGGGAGAGTGGAGGGAATTGGAGAAGAGAGGGAAGAATGAGGTAACACATTCTGGAAACGTGGGTGGAAGAATGGCTGTCAACCAATGCATTATGCAAAATAGTGGTACTTGACATGGGCAGTAGTTAGGAAAGGACATGGTTTTAGATAAATTTCACTTGTTCAAGAATCAGAGTACAAGACTAGCGCAAGTAAAGGGATGGGTTACTATAAGATACATGAAGATCAATAAGACGATAAGAATCATGCTAGAAATCCAGGAGTTTAAAAATCTCAGGAGGCCTGGGCCTCATGCAGAGTGGGTGTATCCATTTGTTTCTTAACATAACCACCCTGATCTGACTGTTCTATTTCCTACTTGTTACTATAGTAGCTCCTCCTTATCCACTGCTTAATTTTCCACAGTTTCAGTAATCTACAGACAATATGATTTTAAAAGGGAATTTTCAGAAGTAAACAGCTCATAAGTTTTAAATTGCATGCCACTCTGAGCATTGGGAAGGAACCTTGCACTTATTGCTTGGACCCAGCTGGGATGTGAACCACCCCTTTGTCTAGCATTTCTGTGCTGTCTGGATTTGCTTCCCTCCCACTAGTCTCTCCCTAACCATCTTGGTTATCAGATCAACTGTCTCCGTATCTCAGTGCTGTACATAGGGTTCCATACTATCAAGATTTCAGGCATCTCCTGGGGGTCTTGAAATTTATCACATGAAGATAAGGGGATTAACTCTATTATTAGGTTTTCCAAGATTCTACAACTCATTTCAGCACCCTAACATATCTGCATTCTTGTAAATCTGGGTAACAAATTCCACTTTAAGTAGTTCCAAAGGACTGAGAGTTCAGTGTATCTCTTTTTGAGGACTTGAAAACAGCCGAAGCAAAAAGCAAAAAAGAAAACCTTTGACATGGTATTATCACAGATGGATTCTAAGGTCACCTCCTCCCCTCACTCTCCTGCCAATGGCAATATGAAATATTCATTGCTAACATGAGTCAATTTTATTTCCTCCCAGGCACAAAGTTTATTCCAAGTTTTTCAAATCTTGTATATAAAAAAGGTATAATAATGGTAAACTTCAGTATCATTAATAATTGTTCATTTTTTTAGAGATTGTCAAATCACCAAACTGATTGCTAAGGTTCTAGGTTCCTTAAGAATTATCCTCCCTAAATTCTCAGACCGTTTCAAAGTTCTGAATACATGTGATGACTCTTAGATCGGAAAATGTTGATTCTATCTCATGGATAATAAGAATTCTCAGACTCGTGCTCTGTTTATACCCAGAGAATGACAGAGGTATTGATAAACACATGCATATGTATATATGTATGTATCATGTTCATATGTGTTTGTATATGTATGTGCATACAGTTGTCCCTCTGGGGGATTTCATTGCCTATTTAACCAAAGATGGAAACTATTCAGGGAAAAACGTGCCCTGAACATTTACAGGCACTATTTTTCCTGTCATCATTTCCTAAACAATACAGTATGACAACTATTCACATGTTTCCATTGTATTAGTTATTATAAGTAATCTAGAGATGATTTAAAGTATAAAGAAGAATGTGTACAGGTTATATGCAAATACTATGCCATTTTTTAGATGGAACTTGAGCATCTATGATTTTGGTATCAATGGAGAGTACTAGAACCAATGCCTCATGGACAGTGAGGGATAATTGGAGATTACACACACACATACACGCACACACACACATACATGCATTTGTGTACCTGTGTATGTAAGTATATACTTTCTTCACGCTTCACACTAGGAGTTTGACAAGTAAAGTACGAAAAGTTTGAAGGACATAACTTTTTGCACTAACAATTCTAAAATGAGGAAATAAGTCAGTAGAAAGTATGCATCAGAAGAAGCAAAAACATGAAATTGAAAAAGCAGCTAATTAAAGGCACATAATACCTTGCACCTGCATTTCCCCATAAAACTTATGCAAACAAAAGTTTGTGGGTGTTTAAGTTAAGTCTTTAGCATACATATTGCACTTATTGTTAAAGTTTTTTTTAATCTCAATAAAATTTAGACATCTCTATAGCAACACAGGTGTGGTGTTACATGCTTTCATCTGTAAATACATCAAGCTTTTTTAAGGAGCACAATGTAAAATACTGTAATTAGACAACTTTCGTTTGTTCAGACAATAGCTTTGTAAAATACTTTGTGTTTAAGTTGACTAATATGATAGTCCACTAGAAAAAAGGTTCTTAACAATTTAGTTTGAAAATGTGAAAATGATTTACTTTATATCCCAGATATGCTAGACAAAGGGGTGGCTCACATCCCAGCTGGGTCTAAGCAATTTTACTTTATAACACACACACACACACACACACACACACACACACACACACGTACACTCCTGCACAACAATATTGGAGGAAAGTACGTCAATAATTCTTCAGAATGTCCTTTTTGGGTTTTGAGATCATGTGTAATTGTTTTTTAAACTTTAGATCTTTCTCCATTTTTCATGATTTCCACAACTTGCACATTTTTTTTTCTTTCTAAAATTAGAAAAAAAGAAACAGAAATAACAACTCTTCAAGTCTTTTGAAACAACGTAGGCAGGGTCCCTGTGATTAAGGCAGAGCAGAGGACACAGTACCCCTGCCTGTTTGCAGTGCAGTGCCTTTCCTAGCACATTTCTACACATTGCACATATGATTAAAGATGCTGGCAACAATCACAGCCAGATCGGCCACTGCGATCCTTTCTGCATTGCATTGACTTCTACCTAATATCTCCATAGATCTAATTACTTGACTCCTTTAGTTAGTTTAGTAAAAGAACTAGGCTGAGCTTGTGACATGGGAATTAGTCCTGGCTTCCTCAAACATTAGCCAGGTGTGTGAGTGCCTACAGCCGCTGACTGACTCTGTGTCCTCATATCCTGATTAATACAGTGGCTAGCATCCACCAATCCCCCTGAGTACCGTGGTGGGAGTCAGTGCATTCACACAGGTCACATGAAATGCTTAAATCATTGCAAAGAATGATACCAGGTAGCATGTGAAATATGAATGCTCTGACAATTCTATCTCATTATATTCCTACTTACATCATTTGTTGAATCTTCCAGTCATGTAGAATTATTGTATTAGGTTCTGCAGTTTGGTCAATATGTATACATAAGATAAAAGCATTTGTAGATTTGTGTCTTTAACCAAAGGGTTTTATTTTCATGTCTTTCCCACACCCCTTTAATAGGCATACTCAAGTTAGGAGATTAGAATAATTAAACCACAGGGTATATACTTGATCCAATAACTGACATGCACTTGTGGATAGAGAAAGACAGCAAACAGATGATGAGTAATTTCCTTAAGAGGAAAATGCTATGGTAGATTGTGAAGTTCTCATAAAAAACATGTGGACCCAGAAGAACATGTCTGGGTAAAGAGTGTATGTATGATCTGAAGTATAAACTATGTGAAATACTAAAACATTTGATATTAGAAGTCCTGATCAAATATTTTACTCTTGATGAAATATATAGAAAATGTCTAGCAGCATTAATACTTGGCATTTTAACAAGAATGCCACCAAAATAGATGAGCCAATTTAAGTAAATGTGCATTTGAGATTTTCCTTATTTTTCAATTCTGATGGACTTCATTGGATTATTTGAATTTTTTTGTTTAATTTGGTTCTGCAAATGTAGTCTACATAACTTTAAACATTGCTCAGTATATATCATCTAACTCATGAAGAATGTCACTTGCAAAAAATCAGAAACATCACTAATGAGGCCAAGAGTTTTCCAATTGTCTTGATTTCTGTTCAGGAATAAAGACTTCTCAAAAGGCAGCAAATTAATACCAGGAGAAATATTGCATATTTTTTTTTTCTCTAGAGATTATCAAATTTAGTCTTTATATCATACAGATCTTTTTAAGGTAATTTCAATTGCCAGGAACCTGACTTAAGATTTGGTGATTGAAAATAATACGCTTTTCTGATTATTTTTTGAGTAATTAGTACTTTCACATGCTTTTATTTCAAATAAGTTTTAGTTCATATTTGTTATAAAACTAATTTTCAATAATAATAAACAGGGTTATGATCATCAGGTAAGAACAGTGGGTCCCCTAAAGTTCTCCTGGATTCCTGACTCAGATGATACCACTGTGCCCCACAACCTAAGCAGATGTTTATGCAGTGTACACATTGATGTGACTGGGTGTATATATGCATACTGGTTCATCCTACATATAATAACTTGAAGTTAAATAAAATTCATTAGTTGAAAGGGCATTTTCCTAATGATCATTTTCATTTCATCACATTACTATTGTATAAAACAGAACAAAATTATCCATTAATCATGTAATATGAGCTAAGTATATTTTAAAATAAATCTCTTATTAATTAATTCTGTATAAATTCAATTTCCTATACCAAGTATAATTAAAATTTGCTATATCAAATTGAGTACAAATTAATTACCAAAACCAATGATGCTACAGAATTATAATTATTTAATATATGAACTGTAGCACATTATTGTCCTTTTAATTAAACCCAAATACCTCTTTTACCTAATTTATTAAGCAACAAACATTTGTCTTTTTAAAACTTAAGATGGAGTATTAGATGTCTTCAAATTTTCAAAATCAAAATGCGGTCAACTCAAGCAGCTTGCACGTTACAGGCTTTGAGTCCAGGCTCTGAAAGCACATAGTTGGATTCACAACTTGGTTCTGTTAGTTATGAGCCATACAATACAAACTCAGTTAGTTCATGTCTCTGTAATTATTATTTGCTTTTGGTTTTGTTTTTCTTGTATCAGGTAACTAAGGGCTGGTGAAAGTCTGTATATCATGCAGGTATTGCAAAGTATGGGTAATATAATACAGTAAAAAAAGGCCTTAGGATATGACCGGGACACAGCTAACATCCAACAGAGGAAGATAAGTAGAAAGAAATTGGGGCATGGACAGTAGAGAAAAATTAAGAAAGACACCCCAAAATCATAAAAAATTTAGAGACCAAGGAAAGAGAAGACTGGAGCGAAAAAAACTAACAGCCCTCAAAGGAGTAATGGAACTTCTCATTAATGTGGTCAGCCTGGTGTCAATTTATTCTGGTATGCTCACTCGAGGTTGTTAAAAACCTAAAAATTATTTTCTAAGAAACAAGGACATGATGGTAGCAGAAGGAGAGAAGAACTGAAGCACTGACTGACAGCTTAGGCTGAATGAAGCATCAGTGAAGAACATGCCCAGGTTAGTCCCATGGGAACATGCAGAAATAAAGAACAGGCAGCCCAGAAATCCCATAAGAATTATATGTAGGATTTTAAAGCTGCTTAAATACCAATATTAATAACACTGAAGATTTCTGAATAGGGAAAGGACATTACTAAAATCAGGCTCCTGAATCTTTCTCTGGCAGGACAGAAAGGAGAGGAGGTAAAAGATTACAAATAGGAGTATCAGTTAAACATACAAATCTAAGCAGTTTTGCAAACTTATTATTTTATACATTACAGTAAAAACAAACCATGAAAAGTGTGTGTGGGAGTGTATGTTTAGGATCTCCGCATAGTCGTGAGTAAGGACATAGAGCTCATGTTATCCAAAAACAATACATAAAAATAAGAACCAACAAAACTGCAGTAACTCCCTACCTTAAGCATGATAAAAAGAAAAAAACAAACAGAAAATGAAAATTTCAAAAGATGAGAATGTTGGGACTTGGAATAATGATTAATACATAATAGATCAGCAAAAGACAAAATCAGTTCACGAAAGAATGACATGGCTTTTAAATAAAGAAAAACTATATGCTTAGCCACATTTGTAAATTGAGGAAATGCAAATGGAAATGTACCAAGATACCACTTTTTACCTATCATATTAGTAAAAATTAAAAAAGTATTACATCGCATTTTCATGGTGAAATTCAAGGGTAATAGTCTCTATCAAACATTGCTATGAATGTAAATTGGTGCAACCTTTTAAGGAAGAACTTGGTAACATTTGATAAAACCACATATTTATTCATCATTGACCCAGGAAGTGGACACGCAAACATGTACCTTAATGATTCAGCTTCAAATTTATAAGCAATGATATTTATTAAGTTGTTGTTTATAATTGTCAAAAATTGAAAACAAGTCAAATTATTCTATATAAAAAAGGTTCTATAAACTTTAAAAAGTGGAGTCCCATGAAGTTATTTAAAAAATGAAAAAAAATCTTCATGAATTGAGATGGAGTGCAGTTTAAAGTGAGAAAAACCAAGGCTATCATCAGGCAAAGTTTCATGTAAGAAAGAAGAACCCATATATCTGCATTTGTGAAAGGAGAAACACAGGAAAGATGAATCAGAACCTAAAGAGATAGGTTATCTGCACAGGGTGAATAAAAACAAAAAGGGAGTAGAAAAGATTAGGAACAGGAAAAAGGATCAGGGATGGAGAGGATTCTTTAAGTATAACTTTTTATGTAGTTTTGACTATAACAATTCTGTTAATGTTTCACATACACACAAATACAAATTCATGGAATCTATAAGTGTGGAAAAAGCTATCTTTCACTGATAACCTAAATATGCTTAAATAAAAATAAAGCCTGATCCAATTTACATTTGAAATCAGTATTTTGACATACACACTCAAATTAAACAAAATAAAACAGTGAGTTGGTTTTCTTTTGATGAAGGTTGTGATTTAGCAATTCCAAATCACTATGCATATCCTAAGACTGAGCAAATAGCAAAAATATTGTAGATCAAAGGAATCTTGGTTTCTCCCTTCCCAAGTAAGCAGATAGAAACATGGAAGGGGGAAAGGCAAAAATGAACCATATAATGTTAAATTAGAATTCCAAGATTAGTACAAATTAATGGTTTTGATATAAAGTGGGAAACAGAGACATCTAAACATATATGTCTGAAGGTGTATGCATATGTCAATACAGTAGTAATAAATTCATCTTGAGCTCCCTATCTTGGTTCCTAAATATCATTCTTTAGTAAAAGGCAGTGCATTGGTTAAATGATTAATTCTTGAATTGAAGAAACTTTCAAGATGAGCCTGGAACAACTAAAAGCATCGAAAAGGAAGGACAGTGGGGCATGGTGGCACTTGCCTGGAATTCCAGTAACTCAAGAGGTTGAGGCAGAAGGATCAAAAGTTCAAGGAAGGACAGTCTGGGCAACTAAGTAAGACCCTGTCTCAAAGTAAAGTAAAAAGGGCTGAGGATATAGCTCAGTGGTAGAAAGTTTGTTTAACAAGTGTGAGGACACATTTGTAGAATGATGATTTTTGAAAGGACACAGAGTCAACTAGAAGTGAGTCCTATAAGCCAAACCTAGAAAACTGGATCAACAAAATAAGTTGTAAAAATAATGTGTTCTAATCCACAGAATAAAATGTAAACCATGAGTTTACAATAATATAAACAAATATACAAACAGATAAATTGGGAAGAATAGAAAGCACTTATAATAACAATCAAATTGATAAATGTAGAGGAAATGAAGGAAATTAAAATATCACGACTGAGAAACATCATAGTAAATCATGGTTTCAGGAAAGAAAAAACTTGTAGATGCTAAAATACTAGTAAAAGTTGATGACAAAATTATATAACTCCAAAATTTACTGAAAATTATTAGTCCTTCAAATTTCAAAGTGTTATTATCTTAATCAAATGTTCTAAGAGACTACCATCACCAAAGAGACACATGGATATCACATGATCCAGATTTTTTTATAATGTGAAGAACTTTCCTGATACAGTTACATAGTATTACTGCCCAAAGTATAACCTGAAACTAATCATGAGAAAACAGCAGACAACCTAAATGGTAGAATATCTATAAAATAATTAGCCCGCATTCCTAAAAATGACAAGTTAATTAAGAATATTTGACAAAATGTTCTAATAAAAGAAGACATGGAAAATGAAAGTAATGTGTGATTTTTGCATTAGAAGAAGTATTGCAATCTTTGTTCTTCCCAACTTTAGTAGAACAACTGGTAAAATTTGAATATGACCTATAGATTTGATGATAATTTTGTACTATCTTAATTTCCTGATTTCATCACTGTAATAAGGATTTGTAAGAGAATGTCCTTTTTAAAGAAATAAACATTAAAATACTTACAGCTAACAGAACATCACATAAGCAATTTATTCTCATGTGTTTAAGAAAAAATAGCAATGTATGTATACTTGTAATGTATGTGCACATTAACATGGAGTGAAAGGATATTGAAGTTTATCATATTTTATTAGATGATTTTGCAATTTTTGTAATTTAAAATTATTTCATACTCAACAGTTTTAAAACATAAAAGTAAATTACCTTATTGCCTTCATAGAAACCTAACTATGAGCATGTGCACACACATACATGCTTTTACAGTTCAGTGTTTGCTACATTCTGCTTTAAAAGGAGTAAGGAGGATTTTTCATTTAACCAGTGATCTAAAGAATTTAAAAAAAGTGAAATTATGATTGATCATGGAGGGATGCTGTTAATGGTGATGAAAAAGTATAGGGTTTGCACCTTTGATCAGTTGAGATAGGGTAGAGGAAAAGATGATGGAGGTAAGAGATTGAAAACTAAGGGTTTAGAAGCAACTAGATGAATGTAGATGAATGACTTGAACTTCAAAAAATCTGGGATTTGAAGAAAGAAAGAGAAGATAAAGTTTTTTGTTGTTGGTAGTGTTTTTTTTGTTGTTGTTGTTGGTAGTGTTTTTTTTTTTTTTTTTTTTGGGGGGGGTACCAGAGATTAAACCCAGGGGAGTTTAACCACTAAACCACATCCTCCACCCCTTTTAGTTTTTTTGTTTTGAGACAGGGTTTTGTTAAATTGCTCAGAACCTCACTAAATTTCAGAGGCTGGCCTCAAACTTGTGATCCTCCTGCCTCAGCCTCCCCAGTTGCTAGAATTATAGGCATGTGCCTGTATAGTTTTTAAGTAGCAAAGAGGAACAAATAAAACACCTATTTTATACACATGTGGAATTGAAAGAAAACAATGCCATTCCCTACAAAAAAAAACCTATAGGGATTGCATCTTGGATGAACAACTATAGCTTTCAGGGAAAGGAATGAGATTTGGGATTATATTCAAAGAAGAGCTTAAAGATATAGGGCAATCTGGGAGATTAAAGAAGAGGAATTCTAGAATTTACCACAGCAATGCTTTGCTTTGGGATAGGTTGGAAAGTGACATATTGATTCAAAGCACATAATTAAATTTTCCAAAGGTATGTAATTCTAGATATAAGAATTTATTCCTCTCAATTATTCCAGAAAAGCTTGAAAAGTTTAGCATTTATATATTCTTTGATGTGGAAAATTAATATCCATTGCAAAACAGGTTTAGGTGATTTTTCTATGTTATCTAAAATAATTTTTGAGGTTGTAGAGGAAATTCTTTATTTTCTAAAAAAGGAATGATTCCTATGATTTATTTCCTTGCTTAAATTCTTAAAAACTTACATATATATTATGAATTAGAATCTTTTTCCTAAAGCCCATTACATAGAAAATGAGAAAAAATAATTTTGCATGTTTTCCAAATAACTTCCCCATAAAATTATCTTAATTCCCTCTAAACAAAGTGTAAATATTGCTACTGTTTTGGATGACATGGCTCAACAATGGGTCAAATATTTAAACCCTTGAAGTTTCAATAGGCAAACTCTATCAATTACTGTAGCCAATGAATTGGTTTCCATAAGGTTTCTGTTATCACAACATATTGACCCCAAAACTGAAACTTCTGTACCTTTTATTACTTTTAATGAACTGCCTCTATTGATGACCTTCTCTTTCTTTTGTCCACTTTCGCTGTGAAGCAGGGAATTAAAGAAGATGCCTAAATGGACTGAGGTGTCCATATTATGAGACATCAACTACAACGAAGGCTTGCTGACTCATTTAAACATATTTAAGAGTGGGAGTATTGATAGTCATAACGACCACAGTTATACTAGATGAGTCAAACCATGAAAATTCAAACATCTCGTTCTCATTTGATTTATTTTCAATGCTCACAGCATCACTTTGCTAGATTTTCTTCTAGGTTTGAGCAAGTCCTAAGGACCTAAGAATTCCACTGTGTGGTTTGGTAATACAATTATCCTAAGCTGAACTACTTAGCAGGGCTAGATTACTGTGAGCTCTTCTTTTTCGGTACTTAGCATCAACAAGACAATCTTTGAAGACTGTAAATGCACTTCCCCTGGAAAAAAAATAGTTGGATCACCATATCATCTTTAAAAGCAATGAGATGCTGCGGGCTCTTTTACAGCAATGGATTCTTTGAACAGTGACCTCAAACCTAAGAGGGAGAATTTAAAGCTCACAGTCTCTACCAGTTCATACAGAAGAAAGGATTTTTCTCTTTAGATATGTGACCATATATGCCCATAGATAGATCAAAGTCAGGATTCCAAAGCCATGAAACAATGTACCCTTTGTAGATACTGTCTCTAACAGTGTCTAACAAAAACTTAGGTCAGAACATTAGAAATTATTTGATACAAGTTTTTTTTTTTTTTTCACAAGAACTTAAAATGTTTTGACAGCTTGTAATAGCTGCAAAGTGGCCTGCTCATCCTTCTCATTTGACCTTATATGCAAACTGAATTTCCGGATGCTGCGGGGGAACTGTGGCTTTAAAGCTAACATAGGTCTTCTACAGGTTGCACATCATTTGTAAAATGTATGTGCAATTATTTTTGTGCAGCTATAAAACAACATGCAAACCACAAGCTAATAATTTTGATAATTAATGGAAACTGAAGTCTAATGTACCATTCTATCATTTAAATATTATTTATATTGCCCTAGATTAACTAAAGCACCAGGAAGGCAGTCTCCTGTTTAAGTTTGCAACATAGAAATAAAACTGTAAAACAAATAAGAATGACCTCTATTAGGTCACTTAATGATTTCAAACTAAGAAAGTTATTGTCGTAAAATTATAATTCTGTCACTAATTACTAATTTCAGGCTATTGAAAAATTATAGGGACATTAACATAAAGAACCACTTTAAAAATGTTTTGTTCACATTAAATTAATCCCTTGTAGAGTATTTTGCAACATTCTTATGAAGCAATTTACATGTATTTATACTGAACCTGCCTTTCTTGTGACTTTCATATCTTTCACTGGAGCACCTCTCCTGTTTGAGTATACTTTTGTGAGGTGAACAATAGGAAAATGATAGTGTTCAATAAGGAAACGAATATTTCAAAAAACTGTATCTATAGTCAATTGGACTAATATTTGGGGAACAATTTAAGGACAAAAATACCACTTGAGATTCCAGAGTGAATGATAGATACACTCTAATGATTTTTCTCTTTATCTCTGAAGAGATTTATCTAATCTGGGAAAATGCCCTACTTGACCTGGAAAGCTTGATCAACTGAGTTAGCACAGTGTGGTCCATTTATATGCATAAGTAAGTACCTGTCATTCACACATGCAGCTCACCCCATGATTCATTATGATTAAAGTAGATAACAGCCTCTAGTGTAAGAGAGGGATACCAGCTGAGAAGGGGAAAGGAACTCCTCCAAATACTGTCAGTGTCTACTGTTTTCTTTCTTAAAAATGGTTGTTCTATTAATATCTCAATTGTATATAAAAAAGCTTAATTTGTATTTTTTTAACTAAAAACATATTTAGTCTTCTTAAATATAGTATAATGAGTGCAGTTTTACGTGTTCTGTATAACTTAGGTAGGTCAGTATTTTTCAGAATGTGGTACATAAACCACCAATTCAGAATCTCCTTGTTTGTGTGCGTGTGTGTGTGTGTGTGTGTGTATAGGTGTGTATGCCTGTGTGGTACTAGGAATCGAACCCAGGGGTGTTCTACCACTGAAGTAAATTCCTAGCCCTTTTTATTCTTTATTTTCGAGACAGAGTCTCCTCAAGTTGTCCAGGCCAGCCTTGAACTTGCAATCCAGCCTGCCTCTGCCTTCCGAATCAGTGAGATTGCAAGTGTGGGCCATAGTGCCAGATCCCTTCATTACTTTTTAAAATGATTTTCATTCCCTACCCATTGAATTACAATTTATGAGGCTTGGATAAACATTTTAGTAAACCACTGAATGTTTTCTTATATACCCTAAAATTTGAAAGTCTCTGACAGATGGTTTTCATTAACAACTGTTCCTACTGTTGTTTCATGATGACATTCTGTGAAGTCTTAAGGAATCCCGTAATACAAAGCTGTTCCCTCTCAGAGTCCTAAATGAAGTGCAGATCTTCTAGGCATGGAAATATACCTCTGAGCTCTCATTCAGAGGCCGTGGAGGGGAAACAGAGTTTGGCTATCAGTTCCATGTGCTGCCTCTCTGGATCCAATTCCAGGTTCACATTGAGGTGCTATGTCTTTGGGGGTGACATTCAGATGGGGACAGGGAAAGTCCATTCCTGCAGGAGGTGACACTCCTTTAAAGGCTGCTTTGGTGCAAGAATGTGACTCCATGCCTTCCTGACAATTTCTCAGACATGTCATATAGTAGGAGACACTTCATACACAGCCCTCCTTCGTTGCCCCTTTCCTTCTACAAGTGTCATAATCACAGTGAGCACTGAGGTTCCTCCCTTCCTCTTTCTGTCCTTTCTTCCTTTTCCTTCTCAGGACTTTTCCTAATAAAACCCTTACATATCTAATTACATCTTGGGCCTGTTTTTCTGCTTCTCACAGGAACACACAGATATTACAATGCATATACATAGATATATATGCATAATGTAATATATATACATGTGTGTGTGTGTGCGTGTGTGTGTGCGTGCGTGTGTGTGTGTGTGTGTGTGTGTGTGTGTGTGTGTCTGTCTGTCTGTCCTACTTGGATAAGGTCCTAGAGGTGGATAAGGAATAGAAATGAAGAACAAAACCTTTAACATTTGACTTCAAAGTCGCTTTTTCACTACATAATGTTACTTTCCCTTTTTGTGCATGAATCTTGTGTTTAAGATGAGACTTGAAAACTCTTCACAATAAATAAAATCCTAAGTCTTCTCAGCACATGAAAAATATCTTACTGAGAATGAGCTTCTGCATGTCAGAGGAAGTGACAAATGGGAGCAAGATCATCCTCTATTTTCCCTTTGACCTTAATCCATCTTTCTTGGCTAATGGCCTTCCAATTCATGATGAATCTGCAATGTCTGGAACATCTGGAAATATGTACTAGGATTCTCGACACAGTTCTACAATATGCCCACAAATACAGAAGCTAACCCAAAAGATTAGAGGAAGTTTATACTCTGAGGAAGGGAAGTTCATGTGGAATTTAGAACTATGACATGAAGCCAGGTTTACAGCAATATAGAAAAAGTATAAAGTACTGATTCAATTTGTAATTTCTAAAGATGTGAAAGATAATATTGCATGAAGAAATTCTCAGTGATAGCTAATTCTATGGCTGTCCTATGTGGAATCAAAAATGGCAGCCTATTGGTAATTTGTTTTGAGAAACACTTCAACCTTCTTCCTATTATTCAGAAGCCTCTCATCCATTTTCTCATCATGTTCTTTGAAAGTTTCAAGGCTTATGAGCACTTAGGTCTTAGAAGAAACATCATGAATGTCATATTGAAATAAATTTTAAAAGTTATAGAACTATTTTTAACAGCATTTTATTATATCCAGTTTCAGCTATGCATGTTATATAAATGTATATACATATGGATATAGAAATGTTATATAAAGGTTATATAAATGTATAACATGTATGTTATATAAATGTAAGTTATATAAATGTGTATAGATATGGATATAGAGATGTTATATAAATGATACATAAATGTATAACATGTATGTTTATATAAATGTTTATTATATAAATGTATATACATATTGCTATAGAGAACCTTGTTAATTAATTTTTCATGCTGATGATGGAACCTATGAACTCGTTCCTGTTCACTATGTGCTTTACCACTGAGTTATGTGCCCAGTTCCTATTTATTCATAATATAAATATTCTTCATGTGACTAAATTTTAATTTTTAAAGGAAATCAAGTTATCATATGTGCAAATCACAGAGTACTTATAAGTTGCAATTGGGAAACTACTGCTTTACATTGTTTATTTAGTCAAATGGAAATAGAATCGACCTTGTCAAAGTTTATTTTGTTTGAAATCTTTAGTTTCATACTGCTCTGTGACCTTGGGCAAGTGGCACAATGTCTTATTATCCTCATCTAAAAAGGGCATAAAAATGCCTAAAAGGTTCTGCAAGCTTTACATTTTATAACTTCCTAATAGTGCATAAAGTGATAAACAGAAATCTGTTCTATCAGTTTTTGGCCCATTGCAGACAGTGGAAGTAGCTCTAAAATACAGATGTTACCTTGGAGGAGAAGGCATTAGGTATTGCCACATTACTTCAAACTATTTATTACATCAGATAATTTCACCAGAATGTCCTTATAGGAATATAAATTGGATAGATTATTTTTTATTGGCTAAAATAATAGGAGAGTATGTAATATTTAGAATGGATGCTTGGAAGTGAGTGTTTGAACTACAGAAAAATTTTAATAGCACTATTTCTTTGGCACACAATTAGGATTCAGATGTTAGTGTCATTTGTGAGCAAGGCACATTCATAAATGTAATGGCACCTCTTTTGTCAGTCTAGTCAGTTTTTCTTCTATTTTTTCCATATTCATATTAAGATAATAGAGTATCTGCTAAGAAAAGTCTGTTCATGTTTTCCAGAATAATTTAAAGGTATAATAGTAAAAAGAAAAATCCTACGACTTAACTTTAATTTATGCTTTAATACATGGGGGGTGGGGAGGGAGAAAACCTTCATATTTCAAAGAATGAAAGATTCTCATCATTCAGGTGGTAATTCCATAGTCTGTACATGCTAATGACAATGACTTTGATACGTGCACATTAAGAAATCTACACCTCAGCAATTGATCTGAAGAAGCAAGAAGTTACAGAGAGACCTCTCCCAATATACCCACCATCAGCATCACACTGCCACAGGACATAAAAAGGCATGCATATTTCATTAGTGTAAGGATTCAAAACTTTAGTATTTTCATAATTTCCCTAAGTGCTAATGTGGAATTCTTAGTGGAAAAAAGGATACATTTAAAGGATATGGTCTTTAGATAAACAAAAGGAATTTACTCATGTGAAATGGATCATGACATGCCACCCTCAAATTGCCATTTTGGCATAAAGATAATTTTGAACTGAAGGTAATGGGTAGAAATGGGAGACAGGAAGATCTCTCTCTCTATATATCGTATCCCAATCTGACTAAAAGCAGAACATAACTTTTTCTTCAAAATGTGCTCCTTCTTCCATCACAGGCAGAGGAGAACAATCATTATGACCAGAGATAAACCATAAACGAACCTTACTAAATAACTTGTACATCATCAGTTCCTCCCACATATTTCCTAGTCACTTTTCCACAATGTATTGACCTACATTCAAGTCACATTTCTTTTGTTATTTCATTTAATACCTCTGGCTAAAATGGTGTACAAGTCCCAGAGTTTAACCACTTTTTTGATTTTTCACTCATAGACTTGCATGTAAAATTTAAAATATTGATATCAATAGAACTTGTATTATTTTTATCCCATTAATCTATCTTTTTCAGTTTAATTTGCAGACCCCAGTTACTTGACATAAAAGAATTAAGTTTCCCTTCCCTTATATCTGCCTTCTAAGTTTCTAGTGAGAAGTGAAACAGGAGGTAATACCACCTAGCTAAATCATTTTTGTCCCTCATTATTAAATTGGGAATAAATTTCCACATCAATGCCCACATGGAACATCAGATACCAAAATGACAGAAGCAGAAAAGAGATACAGATGTCACGTCATGGTTTCCTTTTTCTCCCTGTTTCAGAGGTGTGAAGACCCAGGTTTTTTTTTTTTTTATTGTAAACAAATGGGATACATGATGTTTCTCTGTTTGTACATGGCATAAAGGCATACCATTTGTGTAATCATAAATTTACATAGGCTAATGTCGTTTGATTCATTCTGTTATTTTTTTCCCTTCCCCCCACCCCTCCCACCCCTCTTTTCCCTCTATACAGTCCTTCCTTCCTCCATTCTTGCCCCCCTCCCTAGCCCTAACTCTAACCCTAACACTAACCCCTCCCACCCCAAATTATGTGTCATCATCCACTTATTAGCGATATCATTAAGACCCAGGTATTAATGAAGAAGTTATACATTTTCGGTGAGCAACCAATAGGAGCTGAAGAGTTACAGATGCCTGTTATATTAGAATGTTTCTGGAAAACAGCATCAGAAGGGGCTGGGGATATAGCTCAGTAGGTAAAGTGTTTGCCTTGCAAGCACAAGGCCCTGGGTTCAATCCCCAGTACCACAAAAAAAAAAAAAAAAAAAAAAAAAAGAGCATCAGAAGAGAAGTGGATCAAACATGTAGTGAGTAATTGTATAGTAAAACAGAGGGTATGCAATGGGCAGAGACTGTAAGACAAACTAAAGGAATATTTCTTTCAAATAATTTGGTGAAAAGGAAATGCCCTGCATTTTCATTTTGTCATGGAAACATGTTACATGAAAATTATTCAGAAAGCACACGGTCTCTTTAACTTATTGTAGAAAACAATCTAAGTTATGAGTGTACCTGTGTTTTTGAAGAGTGGTATTTCTGGAAGGATCAACAAGCAGGCATTAATAGTGGTTATCTCTAAATATGAAATTAAGTTAAGATTGATACTAAGATTGATTCATAGATACAAAATAGGGTTACTCTGGCCAACACATAAAATAAGTCAGTGCATGGAACAAATACATTTAATTTATGTATTTTACCCTTCCAACATACTGTGGGTATGCAAGTTGTTATTGTCCAACAATCAATATTAGTTCTCAGATATAAACCCAGGAAATAACACCTCATGGTGTTTTCTCCAAAATGATAAATGGCTATCATAGTAGGGACAGAGTGATAATACAACTTAAAGTACAGCCATTTCCTTAAACAAAATATATGTAAGGACATATATATGATTAGATTCCATTTTCTCATGTAATATAATTTTAGCAATTCTGACCAATTTTAATTATTAAAGTTCTGCCAATTGTAATTTCAAATTTCCAGGTAGATAACAGTAGATTTAGAGGACACTTGAGTGATAATCACTGGCATATAAGACAAGATGGGGTTCATATGCTAATGAACCTGAAAGAAAGCTGCTGCTTTGTCCTACATTTGTGTGTGTGTGTGTGTGTGTGTGTGTGTGTGTGTGTGTGTGTGTGTTATGTGTGGAAAAGACAAAGGAAGAAATGTCACAGCTCAGAAGCTATTTTGAATTTGGTCCTCTCTACTTACTGCACAACCCACCTGGAATATAGGATATTTCAGTTTATTGGGGCTTATTCAAAAATTTATTTGAATACTATTCAAAAAATGATGTAATGCAAAGTATTTCCCAGCATAATTTGGGGTTCCAAAAGGATCTATCAGAGTGTCTTCTAGCACAGTCATGCAAATTATATGCAAATGGGGTAGTCTATATAAGATAATCAGAACAGATTCTTTTGCTAATGATAGCCCAGATAAAGTGAAATATGCCATTTGTTCAGTAAATAACAGCTTCTATTTATTCACTAATGCATTTAATCAATGTCCTAATCTAATTAGGATCCTCTGTTCTCTGAGGAGGATGTCCATGGCAATATTTATACTCAATAATCAGAGTATTTTATGTAAATTTAATATACCATTATATGTATTCTTTCAAGGTTTGAATGAAAAAAGTTATGCATTTCTTGAAGAAAGATGTAATTCGTAAGCGAAATGACAGATTTTGATAAACTTACTAATATAAGTTAATCCACATTAATTTAAAAAATACTGATAATTCCCATTTACAATTATAATTTACATTGACTTCATATTATTTAGAAGAACAAGAAAATAGCTATCAGGAAAGACACAATCTGCATTTGAATATAAAGAGTCATGGAAATGTTATGGTATAATTTCATAATTTATACCAAGTATATCAGACCTAAGATATCTACAGGATATACTTTGAAAGTCAAATGACTATAGACTTGCATATAAAATAATAATATCTGGATAGTACATGAATAATTCAACAGTGTACATTGAAATATTCACATTAAATTTATCTGAATTGCTTTTGGCATAGTGAATTCCCTTCAAATCCATTCATTTCCAAGGCCAGGCAATGACAACTACATGAAGATTTGGTCTGAGGCCTCTACTCTCCTGTCTTATTTTGAGTCATCACTGCTGGAGAAATATTTTTTCAAACTTAAGACTTCCAAATCTGGAAATTAAAAGTATAAGTAAACTTTGCATACCTTCTGTAATTTCTTTTTGCCTAAAACCAAAGGAGATATAATGTTTTAAAAAGGCAGAAGTCACAGAGAGATTTTGGGACTTTTCAGCTTTGTCCCTGCAGTTAATCCATTCTTTAAAATCATCATCCCATTCTAAATCATGATCTTGAATTTCCTGAAATGATTAGATTTTTCATTAACAAATATTCAATGTAGCTATTTCAAGGAGTTAAGTTGATAAAGATAATTTAAATATGATTTCCCCTTGATTTTGTCATATGCTAAAACAACACTGTCTGGGAAACATCTTTCACCTCGAAAAACACAGTTATCCTTTGCCAAAGTCAGTAACAATTCAAGATAAAATGGAAAAGAGTGAAACCTACAGAAAGAATAGTTCAGCAGCCTCATCTTACAGACTATATTGATTAAATCAATAATTCTGTAAGTGTGGGTCTGAGGTAAGAGTTACCCTGGAAAGAACTTTCCTGAAGTACATGACCAAAGTTTTAGTGAAATTGTTTGAAGTTGACTGGAGACATAAAAGACTTGTGTGACAGACTCTGTCCATTGCCTATACAACCGTCTCCAGCTTCTTTCCAGGCTCTGTGCTACAAAGACTCTGGAAGATAGCTTCTGGGAAGATAAACCCAATGTCATCTCAAGAGCATCAATTTTGATCATTCTAAATGAATCATAATCTCATTGATCTTCACCAAAGATTTGCTTTAATTAGTGTCACATAGGTAGGACATTTTCATGGACATATTTTGCTTCATTGATTAAAAAGGTACCAATGTAATTAATGTAGTCTTTTACTCTTTTTGTTTCCTCTGCCTCTGCTTCAAGTAGATTTGGAGTAACTGGAACTATGGCAGTCATCTTAAAACAGCCAGAAGACAAGCACAAGAGACAGACAAGGGCATTCAGAGATGCCAGCTCTGCTTGGACACAGTCACAAACCAAAAATCACTAGCTGACTACTATAGGCACCAATGGGAAATGAATAACTAAACAGTTTTTTTTTAACTTGAGTTTTTCCTTTGCTTTTAGCTTACAGAGTTTCTAGCTGATATAGTACTGAATCACAAAATTGATACTATACATAAAACTCCTCATATTCCTCATTTTTGGCGAGATCATTATTTGAGAGACTCACATTGTGAGAAGTAATTGCTATAATCTGAAAAGTCTACAAAAGTTTGAGAGGTACTCTAAACAAGAATACAATAAGCAAACATTGAAAATTCTTAGTACCAAGTGAAGGGTGGGTCAGTTGTTATCAGAAGAAAATATCATCTCAACATATCTATATTACTAAATCATCTGATTATTCAAGAGAAAAATAAAAGTGATTATAGATTTCTATATAAAATCTCCCAATTTTTAAATGTTGACAAGTAATACTTTTTTTTCAAAAAAAATTTCTTAGTCAACATGTGGGCTAGCATCGGGAGGGTCAACCCAAACACATCTGTTAGTGGGCCAGATTGCTACTTTGGAGTTAAATTCTTTAAACAAACAAACAAAAGAAGAAGAAGACAATGTCTTTTTGATATATCTCTTTGACAAAATGATGTAACACACAGCTTTCTTTGATTGTTTTTCCTACTTCACAACAATTACATAAATAGTTCTTAAATTAAACCAGGCCATGAGGATTTCAATAGAAAGCCTCAACCAGCTGCAACCCCATATTTAGCTTTTTCACATTCCTTTAAATAAGCTTTAAAGCTGATTCTCATTTCAACTGAAAAGTTGAGAAAGAAAATAGGTCAAAGCCTAAGCAGATGGCTACTGAGAATTACATGCAAAAACTGAGAACGAGGGTCAGTTTCTGCCTGAAAAAAAGTAGTTAGAAAAATAATTTGGATATTTTTGGATTGTGAAACACACTGGAGATTCTCATGTTTTAATATTTTGCTACGTATATTCCTTGAACATGGTTTTGAGAACAATTTATAATTATATATTTCATTTTAGTTACCAATTCTGAACAATCTTTTAGAGATGCAACAACAATAATGTTAGTAAAGGGATTGGTACTATGAGAGTAAAAACTTCTAACTGGACTAGAGAAGTAAGTGAGCTTATTGAGCCACTGGATTGATGTGCATGCAATACATGATAATGAGCTCTCTTCATTTGTTACGTGTATCTCACTATCAGATTCAGTGTGCTTTGAAACCAGGTAAAAATCCTCTATAATTATGTATTATAAGAGCAATTACTGGCCATAGCAGAAATTTCTATTCTTTTTTTATTTGAACAATCCCTCAGGAATTTTCTCTTTCCCTCTTTGTGTGGCTCAAATGATTTTGGTGGAATTAATTACAAATAAGTTGTATAGCTGGACTGGATTGTTACACACCGAGTAGTAGAGTCACATTGTCACAGTGACTGGCTCAGAGATCAGTGTGATGGGCAAAGGAGGAGAGCGTTGCCATTACAGAAGTGCTTTGTATGAAGATGGGGGAAAGTAGCACAGGACATAGTATAAATGCATCCCATCTCATGTGCATGGAGCTTCGACAGTGGAAAAAGACATGACTGGAGAAGGAAACAAGACAGAGCTTGCAAATCTTTGTAGATCTTGTCAAGGATTGGGAATTAATACTAAATCCTAAATGGGGTGCCATTCATTGATTTCAAGCAAGTGATTGATTTCTGCGTGTGTGTGTGTGTGTGTGTGTTTGTGCTCACACATTTATTCATTATGGTTTCTGTGTGGAGAATGGACTAGAGAGAAATTGGAATGCCATATATATGCTGAAACCATTTAGGAGACCTCGGTAAATGATGATAAAGATTCTATTTAACACTGTGGTGTGGACATGGAATTAATAAATGGACATGGTCACATGGCACATAAATGCTTCTAATTCTATAAGTTAATACTTATAAAGTATCAAAAAAAGTGGTAGAAGATTGCAGTTGCAGATAAAAGCCATCTTGAAGTGAGGGAATGCAAAAAAGTTAAGATCTTTAGTATAAAGATTGAAGGACAGAAGAGAATGGACAGAAGTAGACGACAGACACAAAAGCAACATCTGTAGGTGATTGCAGTTAAAAAGATAGGAAAGGACATAGTGTTGGGAAGGACAAGGAATGCAAAGAGAATACTTAATGTAGACCTGGAAACAGTATTAAAAAGCAGCTTTGGGCATACTGTGTTGGCTTTGATATCAGGTGACTCCTTTGCTAATCAAAAGGAGCCACTGGAGCAGTTAAGGTTTTCAAGATATCCACAAATGGAAACAATAAAGTTATGCTTTCATAGTATATGTTTGGTAATAGTTGGGACACAGCTTCTGGAGTCACAGTTACAGATGGAAATAAAAAGTACCTAATTAAGTCTTAGCAGTGGAATTGTACAGGAAGCATTAGCTTGGTTTATTGATATAAGAATAATTGGATGAGTGATGGTAGAGGTGATGGTGCAAAGATAACTGAGGCTTCAATCTTTGGTAGTTATGTGGGAAATTATACCTTTACAGAAACAGAGAAATCAATAAAATGTTATGTTTTGATGGAAGGAGAGAATAATTACACATATATTTTAAATTTGTCATACGATGTCATTGCCATAAAGTCAAAAAATCAAACGTTAACCCATAACTGAGATGAGAATAAATGCTATTTTCTTGTCTTTCATTTTTACTTATTTTGTAGTGATGGGGAATGAAAAAAGGTCCTCACACATGAAGGCAAGTGCTATGCCACTGAGTTACACCTCCAATCCTATCTTCAAATGAATACGCAGCTGCTTCAAAGTGCATGTGTGTTAATATTTTGGGCACAGGATCTCTAATGAAGGAAGATTAATGTGTCTCATTGCTGACCTCCCTCCACTATCCACCGTTGTATATAGTAAACTTACAGAGGCAGGGAAATGCATCTTCTTCCGAGTTATTAGTATTTGGAATAATACAGGGCTTTGACTGTAGATGACATAGGCAAAGTCATTTATATAAAGCTCCTCATTACATCATTGATACTTCTACAGTAAAATTGGAAGAATAACTCTGTGCATAACCAGTTTATATTTTTCTCCTAAATGGCTACTTCAAATACTCCTTTTTGAGACTATCATTTCTTCTATATATGTATTTTCTGCATGATACCAGGAAAAACACAGGTTCTGCTGAACTCAAGCTACCTGAGGGATCATAAACACTTTCCTCTCAGTTTCTGTGGCTCACACAATTGTTAACTTTCTCCCACTTTCTTATTTTGTAAGAAGACTTTAATGCACAGAAGGAAATCTGCTTTAATGATCCTAGAAGATTTAAAAATCTAAATTGTGATTATAAAACCATAAAAACAAATGAATTAGATTAGATGCTTGCTTATAACCTTGAGCACATTCCTCCCAACATTTTCCATTATGGCTTTCTAAATTTCAGATACTTTTGAGTTGCCTTATAATTTTGTTCCTTCTGGTTAATTGATATTTCTTGTTAGTTTTGTTCTAACTAATCAAGGTTTTATTGTGCAAAAGTTAAAATCACATATGTACTCTAATACTATTTTCAAGTCTAATTAGGTTTTTAAGTAAAATGCGTTTAAACAACTAAATATAAAAGAAACAGATTTTATTCTAATTTAGTAAAGATGCCAATTCTACTTAAGACTAGTAGATATTACATGTAAAGACGTATAAAGTCTGTCTGGCTCCCTAGTATTTTGTCCATCAAAATCATTCATAAGCCATTTTAAGAATAGTATATCTGATGTAAACTTATGAACTGAATTTAGAAATGACATAATGAGATAAGGAATTGTTTATTCTTTTTAATATGAGCTTATACTGTATCATGAAAGACTTGAATATTTTCATTAACAAAACAACTTTTAAAGATCTTGAAGCTCTAATAAAAAAGATTTCTGCGCTATAATTCTGCAAAAGCATTCTTACAACATGACTTTATATGTTGTAGCCAGGCAGCTTTTAAAATACTGTTCCCCAATTATTTAACAAAATGAAAGATGAAGAATGACCTCACTGGGAATTTTATTAGAAGTGATCATTTATGTCTTGGTTAGAGTTTTTCTGTAGGCAGTACTGGGATGGAAATGGATACAGGGTGACATTTGGTGTCAGGAATAAAGGGTGGTATGCAGAACTAAAAGTGAGTTACAGAAAGAATATCAAATTATATAAACTTCCCAAAGGCCAGGGTCATAGCTTCTAAGGATTTCACATGCATTTCTTGTATGGCTCAGCAGATGTTGGTTGTATTAGTAGGTGTCCAACAGTAAATATTTGAATTAAACTGCATTCCGTATATGTGGTCCAGCTGCAGTTGTGCAAAGAGAATAGGAGAAGTTGGGAAATCCATCATCCCACAACAGTGGAATAGGGGAAATATCTGTTCTTTCATAGTCACTGGTATTTTCCTGCCCCACTTTATATCATTCAATTTTGATGGATCTTCCCAAGGATTTACACCTCTAGATCCTCAAAACAACACCCCTTAAGCCCTTTATTCTCTGCAAAGAAAGGAGTTAGTTGTATGTGATATGCTGGTCTTTTAGAGTCTTAATTACCAATGTCTTTTTTTTTTATCCTAACTGTGCACTTATAATTTATAAGGACCACAATGATGTAACCCAGTTAATGAGAGTAGGTAATTTTTTTAGGTCTTATGATCAAGAAGTAAACTAAATGGGTAATAAAAATGTTGGTACCTTTTTTGGTACCTTTCCCACTCATTTGTGTTCTCCATGTTACATGTTACATGAAGAACCCAGAATGAATGGGAAAGGAAGAAAATATATTACCATCTCACTGTAACAGAACCCATGGATTTGTCATAGGTTTAGCTTTATGAGAACACAACAAATACAACTGTGATTTATATAAAGAAAATACGTATCCACATATACATAAATGTATATAACATTACTTGATATTGGGTTCAAACACAGTTTGATGTCCAATTTAGGTATTCCTGATTTAACTAAAGAAAAGTTCATTTAACTAGAAATGGCAGGCCAGTTCCTATTTTAACTATTATTTATTTATTTATTTTTGTGGTACTGAGGATTGAATTTAAGGGTATTCCACCACTGAGTTATAGTCTCATAGCATTATTATTATTATTGTTATTATTATTATTCTCATTATTCATTTTGAGACAGGGCCTCACTACCTCACTAGATTGTCCTGACTGGACTTGAACTTTTGATTCTCCTGCCTCAACCTCCTTAGGAACTGTGATTACATGCATGTGCCACAGCATCTGGCTTGTTATAATTTTGACAGACATTCTGGTGGCCAGTTGGGAAGGAGGAGAACAGAACTAATCATCACCACTGTTTTGCAGAAGTAGAAAATAAAAAAATGATATTCCCAATCCCTAATGTAGATTTAGACTATAAGTCTATGAAGGTCATTTCTAAAATCTAGGTATTGCTAGAAATTCTTCTTCTCTTTATCTCTCCCAATCCCAAATAAAAAGAATAAGAACTAGCAAGGTTGAGAGTGGATTGGAGAGACCCTGAGAACCAAGAATGACAACATGAAAGAGAGGGGACCAAGATGCCCACCTTTACTGCTAATGCTAGATCAGAGAATGGAAAGGAAACCCTATGGAGCTTCCTGAAAGCCCAATGATACTGCAGGTACCATACAGAAATAAATACTTTCAAACAATAAATAGGTAGATTTTCCCTGATATAAAAAATCTTATATACTTTGTAAATCTGCAGTGATTGAAGATGTTGGGATTTGTGATTTAATTTCTTCTCAGCTAACTTTAAATTAGAAATTAATAAGGAACTATGTGAATTAAATTTCTCCTGACTTGTTTCCACACTTCATTTTCCAACACTTCTACCACACCACATCCCTCACGATTCTCTACACATGCTATGGTCTTTCCTGACTCTTCTGTACATTCCTGAAAGCATCTTTCCCCATTTTTTAAACCCTGGAAAACTCCTACTCAATCTTCATGGTAGTTTTGATGTCTTCTTCTTAGAAATTTGAGCTATTCCTTGTTCCTTACTCCAATATGCTATAACTCTTTGATTTATGCAAATTTCCCTCACCAGACTGTGTACTCTTCAAATGACAGGTAGAAATTACATGTAACTAATTTTATTTAGTACCTAGCACATTTATGATATTTAATTATTTAAAATACACAAGTATATATTTGAAAAATACAAGGTAATTAATATTCAAAAGGGACAAGATAAGTGTCCCCCCACCTTTTTGTGGAAGAAATAAAATGCCCTCCTTTCCCACTGAGAAGGAATATTATAAAGAATGGTGTGATGAGAAAGTCCTTCACTCGAAAATCCAGAAGCCTATTATTTAGGTCAAACTCTGCCACTGCCTAATGTTCTGTCATTTGACTTCTCAGGGCCTCAACTTTCTCAGCAATAAATCACAGTGTCCTACACTCTCCTCTAACATAAATAAAAAAAAAAAATTAAAAAGCAGTCAGTTCTTGGTAACTATCCCAGAATACCATCTACCTGGAAGAGAGGAAATAACTTAGGCAACAATCGAGACAACTCTTAGTGAATAAATACTCTCCCAACAGATTTAAATGTGGAAACAAGAAGTTAAAAATAGCAACATGAACAAACACTTATAATTCCAGAAAGAAAACTATACTGACAATTTCCTAAGGGTTATTTAATATCCTACAAGTGAACATCGTAAGGAATTCTTGTTTTTAATGTTGCTTTTGTGACATAATATTATATATGGTGTTAAAAGGCACATCTTAATTTATTTTTCAGTGTTTACTACCTTGAACTTTAAAAAAAAAAAAGCTTGTGATTCTTCTGGGTTTTATTTTAATTTTTTTCTTACTTTTACTATTGGGGAAGAGGCTTTGAAAATATTTCATGTAATTAATTTTTTGTTCCCTTTGAAGATACCATTGTTAAATAAAAATCCATTTAATATTAATACAACTTGCACATTGGCATTGAAATCAAAACAATGACTATTTTCCCCTATTGATTCTTGGCAGTTAGATTTCATCTATTAATTCCTTTTTGTAAGTAGGGGACTATTAATCAAATGTTGATGCCCCTTGAAAGTATTGTCTAGATTTATTTATAGCAACACTCATTTTTGCACATGTACCTGAAAGTGATAACTTGTGTTATTTAAAGTCAGAGAAAGGAACTCTTCAAAACTAAGGGCCAATGCCTTCTGCTCTGCACTACATTCTGTGCTTAGTATGGAAAATATGTGAAAGGAGAAAGGCTTAATGTCTGCTCTTCATGAGCTTAAACACCATGTTGGGAATACAACTGTAAAATACCAAAGGGTACATTTCCAATCATCTAGAACAAGATTAAAGAAAGCAAATTTTCACAGCAAACATTTTTTCCCCCTGAATTTTCTTTGTATTTGACTCTTTCTACTAGAGAAGTTTATTGTCACCGGCATGTTTGTGGAAATAAGATTGGGATTGCAGACTCTCCAGCACCAGTTCAATTCAGTCTTTCCATTAACATCTGCAACTTTGACTTCTTGAGCTTTGCTCATTACTAAGATGCTTTTGAGACTTGTCAAAAGGACTTACACTCTTTTTGTTCTTTGACAGAATGAAAGAACTTGACTTAAGTCATATAATTTCCCAAATGGGCTGGAATTTTTTGGCAGGAGCACTTACAGAGTTTGACATCTGACATGACCTCAAAGATCCATAGATATCCACAGTTAAAAAGACTTTGTCTCCATACTCCTGTCTTCCATGATATTTCCTGCTGTGCTGAGGACCATCCCATCCCCCACTAATGCAATATCCTCTGAGTCACATGAGGTGCCAATGCTGTTTTTCCAGTAAATTCTAAACCTTTCATAACCCATTCTGCAGCCTGTAGGCAGCAGTGACTCAGGGATGATGAAAGGAGAGAATATGTGTGTGCTTCCCATCTCATGCCAAAGTTAAATACAGGTCTGATAAAATCAACACAAACATTTCACAAATGGACTATAAACTTAATTTAATCATTTTTAGAGTTAAACTTGAGTTCGAGATATTTTACTATTACAAAGTGGTTTCTTTTGCGTCAGTGCCAGGGAAGAAAGAATTCTTTCAGCAACTCAGTTTTTGGAAGTAAATTCATGGGAAATGTTGAGTCATTTCTATTATATAACCATTACAGTTATATAGTCTTTGCAGCTACACACTAATTGTGAAGGATCTTCAGGGTCTAATGAGAGCTGATCCCCCATGCACCCTCGAGCACTGAGGTCATTTCTAAATGCTTCTGCTCACTCACATTACAGCAGTTTCAACTCCAAACATTTTCACAGAAGATTAATATTTTGAAACTCCCTTCACCTAGGAAACCCTTCCTCCAAATATGCACCTGTGTGTTTTCTTACCTTCTTATGTCTATGATATGGTTCTATTTCCACGGGGCTACCTTTGCTAACCACTCCCTTGAATACCACACCATTCTTAATGGCAATTTCTTTACTGCTTTACATTTCACTTTATACTACTCAACAATACAACAATACTACTAATTTCATTTATCTATTGATGGACACATGGGTCGATTCCATAATTTTAGCTATTGTGAATTGTGCTGCTATAAACATTGAGGTGGCTGTGTCGCTATAGTATGCTGATCTTTAAACCCTTTGAATATATATCCAGGAGTGGAATTGCTGGGTCAAATGGTGGTTCCATCCTTAGTTTGTTGAGGAATCTCCACACTGGTTTTCACAGTGGTTGTACTAGTCTGCAGCCACATCAACAATGTACCTTTTCCCCACAACCTCAACAGCATTTATCATTGTCCCTATTCTTTTTTTTTTTTTTTTTTTTTTTTTGCGGTGCTGGGGATTGAACCCAGGGCCTTGTGCTTGTGAGGCAAGCACTCTACCAACTGAGCTATCTCCCCAGTCCTCATTGTCCCTATTCTTGATCATTGCCATTTTGACTGGATTGAGATGAAATCTTACTGTAGTTTTGATATGCATTTGCTACAGATGTTGAACATTGCTTCATATATTTATTGGTCATTTGTGTTTCTTCTTCTGTTTAATTCATTTGTCCATTAATTGATTGGATTATTTGGGTTTTTTTTCTTTTCTGGTGTTAAGTCTTTCATTTCTTTGTGTGTTCTAGATACTGATCTCCTATTAGAGAAGTAGCTGGCCAAGATTTTCTCTCATTCTGTAAGCTATCTCTTCACACTCTTAGTCATTTCCTTTGTAGTGGAGAAGTTTTTTAGTTTGATGGCATTCCACTTATTGATTCTTGGTTTCATTTCTTGTGTTTCGGGGGTATTGTTAAGAATGGTGTTGCTAGCACCTATATGATAGAATATCGATTCTATGTTTTCTTCTACCATTGTAAGGTTTCCTATGTCTTTGATCCATTTCAATTTGAGTTTTGTGTAGGATGAGAGATAGGGGTCTAGTTTCATTTTTCTACATATAGTTATCCAGTTTTCTCAGGATCGTTTGCTAAAAAGGCTGTCTTTTCTCCAAGATCTATATTTTGGCACCTTTTCAAATATCAGACAGCTAAAAATATGTGAATTTGTCTCTGTGTCTTCTGTTCCATTCATCTTTGTGTCTATGTTGATGCCAAAACCATGGCATTTGTCTTACTACAACTCTATAGTATAATTTCAGATCAGGTATTGTTATGCCTCTTACTTCATTTTTCTTGGTTAGTATTGATTTGTCTATTCTCTTATTTCTCCAAAGGAATTTAAGAAGTTTTTTTTTTTTCTAATTCTGTGAAGAATGCCATTGGTATTTTAATGGGAATTGCACTGAATCTCTATAGTACTTTTGGTACTTTGGTCATTCTGACAATATTAAGTCTGCCTATCCAAGAACATGAAAGGCCTTTCCATCTTCTAAGGCCTTCTGTAAATTCTTTCTTTGTTTTGTATAATTTTTACTATGAGGTCTTTTACCTACTGGATTATATTAATTCTCAAGGTTTTTATTTTTGTGGTTTTTTGAATGAGATGTTTTCCTGATTTCTTCCTCAGCTGAATCAATAGGAAAGCTATTGATTTGTGGGTGTTGTTCTTGTAACCTGCTACTTTGCTAAACTCATCTATAAACTCTGGAAGTCAGTATGACAAAATTAAGATGCAGAATAATGCTTTTCAGAGATTAAAGAAAGCAAAGGAGGCCTAGAACGAAGCAACCTAAGTGTTCCTTTGTAAGGACAGAACAGTTCTGTATCATAATTGTGATGGTGGGGATGAACATGTTGGACAAAGTGTCACAGACTCATACATAAGGAGAGAGCAAAAATAAGTGCATGTAAGAGCTGATAATATCTGAGTAACGTCTATGGTGTATATAATTTTATTGTGCCAGTTGATTTGTTTTGCTAATTTACTGGTGCAATGGCAGATGTCACCAATGGGGAAAGTTTGGTAATGGGTACATGAGAGAGAGGTCTGTGTATTACTTCACAAATCTATCTGTATGAGTCTTTATTTAAGCGTAAACAAAATTAAAATAAAAGATTCTTCCCAGTGCTGATCACAATGGAACATACTATCTATTTATTTATTTTCTTTATATTCTCTCTCTCTCTCCACTAGTATACAAGCCCCATATGGGCAAGGAATTCTCATTGATTTTGTTCAGTGCTGTAACCATAGTAAATAAAGTAATGTTGGGCACAGTAAGCTCTCTATGAGTAGTTAATGAATAATTTATGATTAATGAATGTAATATTTTTCATTTAGAGACTCATCTTAACATTATGGTTAATATCATGACCTTTGATTTTGATCCTAGCTCTGCTATTTTAAAAAGAAGCAGATCTTTATCAACCCACTTGAACTTTTTATTTAGTTTTTTATTCAGAAAATTAATAATGCTTAAAAGGTTAAATTTAAAAATCACATATGCAATAATTCAGAACTGGTGAAAATGTTATTTGAGATAAACTTCTTTTAAAGAATCACAGGAATATGATTAATCTTTCCAAAATTTATACCATTTGACCTAGTAATTAATCAGAACTGGGACCACAGTTTGAAGTACAAGGATGATTATCACAGTGTTTTATATAATGGGAAAATTTTGAAATAACCTAAATTCCCAATAACAAATAAAATGATATGGGATTTTGGTGTATTATTCTATAATTTGGAGACTTTTTTTCTAAGAACAAAGGATTCATATAGCATTAATCCACAGTAACTTAAAGTGACATCTTAGATCTCTATTCTTAATTAACAATAGTATTCTTTATTTATACAAATTTCCTTTTTACAGTGTCTTTTACAACACATATATATTTTATGTTAAACCAATAAATGCAGAGAATATTTTTTAGCTATCAGAGAGTAAGTGATCATGTATCCTATTAATTTTAGCTTCATGGCACTATTAAATTGGCAAACAAAGGCAATGTAAATTATTAATAAAATGCCCTCCCCCACACAGTATTACTATATATGTTAGGATGAAAGACACGTTTACTAAGTTAAATAGAATTGTCAAACAACAAAAAAACTCTTTAATTTTACAAGGAAACGATGACAAAACTATATCCCCACACTGAAAATCATTAGTAATTTTGCATTTTGGAGTACCACCTATAGACAAAATTTTATTCTCCCCCAATGAAAATCATTGTCAATCAGACATTTTTATAAACCTAAGTTAGTTATTGGTGTAAAACCTAGATTAAGGTGCAAAATTGGAGAACTTCCATTGTTTTTCTCTTCATGAAAATTAAATCCACACAAATATCTTTTTTCATATTTGTTTGTTTGTTTGTTTGTTTCAGGGCTGAGAATAGGAATCCAGAGCATCACCTGTGCTGGGCAAGTCCTCTATCATTGAACCACATCCCCAATCATGTTACTGGGTTTTATAAGCTTTGTGCCCCCACCTCTAGTCATTCATTTAGTCAAGAAAAAATAAATGACTGTAACTTTCACCTACATTGTACTGATGTTGGGGTTATTGCAGAGATTAAGATCTGGTTAGAGCCTTGAATGATTTTAAGGTCACAAGGGGAGAAAAATGTGTGAAAATATCAAACACAATAAACGAAGTATGAATCAATAAAATTATATATAATAAACTCATACTTCATTATATTTCAGATACAGTGAATAAAATATGACCTCTAAAAATTTTTTGCTCTTAAAATTAATTTAGATTTTTTGACCATTAAGTCTTGGTCATTTTGGGTTTGAGGTCTCTTAAAAATGCATTAGCCTCATGACTCTAATTATATTCTCTACTCCCTCTGTCCTCAGAAACACTAAGGTCCTTTCCATTTGGCTAATGAAGAGTCTCTCCAAGCTACATCCTAACACATATTCTTTAACTGTTTTTCTTTTAAAAATAGGCCACATGAAAGCAACTAAAAGCTAATTGATGTAAACTCCAATTAAGAATCATCAAATTGTTGGGTTAATATAATCAAAAAACACTGCTTTTAGATTTCTTTTTTGTGTGTTTTATTTTTCACATGAAAGTTTTCTATTTTTACTAAGAATTATTATTGTTATTATTATCAGAAAAGCTATCCCGATATTTGCTACTTTTCAAACTAGATATGATTAACTGGAGCAAATTGTACTGTACTTGATTGAAGTCTAAAGCAAGAAAAATAAAGGATTGTATAATCTTCAGGATATTTACCTGACATATTAGTTGGAAATTCACATCTCTTTCTACTTGTGTTTATAGTATGATACATCTCAGAGAGGACACTTATCCTTCTTGAATTAATGGAAAACAGTGAAATTTAACTCACCTAATATAGCTGACCTATGCAAGATTTCTTTGCATAGTTCCTGTGATGGACAGATACCTATCAACATCTTGAAATTCTAAAAATAAAGTAGGATGGCAGCCTTCCACACTAAGTCCTATATTTGTGAACAAACTACAGTTCAAAGAGGCCATCTTGATGTCAATTTAAACTCTTACCTTTCTGGTGCTATTTGCTATCAAGGGTCTTAATTTTACATGAAACAAACAACAAACATACAATTTGTATTCTCTGTGATAGTCCTCCAGTTCTGAATCTATCTTTCTATTTGCTATCCTTCCCACATTTTTTTTTCTTTTCACAACATTTGTAATTTCTTCCATGACCATCTCTAAATATTTAGCAATTTTGATTCTCTCCCATGTAGTCTCCAATTGGGTACAGTACTCCAGGTGTTTCCACACTGGCACTTAGAACAAAGGAATAGTCATCTCCTGTGCATTGAGAGTAGCAGTGAGCAACAGAATGTTATACAAACTTTGCATATGTAAGTTTAATTTTTAGTAGCCACATTAATAAAAATTGAGAAAAGGTAAAATCAATTTACTAATGTATTTTATTTAACTCAGTGTATATAAAATATTATTTCAAAATATAAACTGTCATTAACACTCTGCAGTCCTCTGTTTTATATTAAGTCTTCAAAATCTGGAGCATGCATTTTACATCTCAGTTCATATTAACTGTATTTCAAGTGCTCAACAGCATGCATGGATGGTGGTTACAGTATTGGCTGCACAGTTCTAGATAGTTTAATTTTATTAACTCAGCCTAGAGATAGGTCAGTGTTTCTAAAGTTTATATCTGTCAGCTTAAATTCAGACTGAGACATGGTCTATAGAAATACCTAAATTGGCTGTAGGTATGGCTCATTGGTGGAGGATTTCCTAGCATGCCTAAAGCCCTAAATCCAATCCCAGCATTGCCAAAACATAACAAAACAAATATAAATTTATCAATTACTCAATTACTATCCATCTTTCTATACTTTGAGAACCAGAGTTTTATAAATTGCATGCTTAAATTCACTCTAACTGCTATAAAGTTTAATGATGTTAACTGGCCAGCATTAACACTTCCAGATTATCTGTCATATTAATTCTGTAGCCCACTAAATCAGTCCTCATTCCAGCCTACTCATTGAAAACTTTGATCATATTATTTTATCTATTTATTGAAACTCCTTTAAGCATATGCATTAGGGAAGTTTCATGAAAATAACACCAGCTTATGATACGTTTGAATCTCTTGCACATAATATTAATCACAATCCTATGAGTATGAATATTCAACTACATTTAAGACCACCTAATTTCACTGGCAGTCACCATATAATCTAAATCTAATTTTATGAAAGATTTCATGGTGTACTGTCCAAAGCCTTCATGTAATTTAAATCTTTCATCTCAGGATCAATGACGCAAAAGGAGCCATCAGTGAGTCCCATCTCTTGATTTTCTTGCCCTAGCATACTTTTTTTCCCACGTGGAATCACAGTTGTTCCTGTATGACAAATAGATCCTAATGGTAGTGATGGTTTATCAGTACTAAGGTAGATCAAAAAAGGTATTACAATGTTATTAATATTTGGAATGTTGGAGTTCTAGTTTCTAATAAATTCATCTGCATGTAGAAATGAAAAAAACAAAGGCATTACAGATTCTCCCAGCTCTATTGAATCACCTGCTTTGAGGTAAGCCATATGCCATGCAATGAGGAGACTCAGCACAGTGGAGAGGTTCACACAGAAATAACTGAGGCTCCCAGGCAACAGTCACAGTAAAATTGCCAGCCTTGACTGAACTCCTTTGAATTCTATCCTCAGGTTCAGCCAAGTCAGCAGATGACTGCAGCTTCTACAATTGGCATCAATCACATAAAGGACCCCATTGGGGACTGCACATCCAAGCCTTTCCAGTATCCCTGATCCACAGAATTCAGGATCACAAAAATAGTAGTTTTATACCATTAAATCTGGCATTATGCAACATTAGTTGTTCAGAGTATATGTTAATAATTCGAATGATTGTGTTTTGCTAATATAGTACATCCCAAAGTATATCTTTTGTTTTCTATTAGTATAAACTGATTCACAAAAAAGAGAGATGTGTAAGCATACTATCTTGGGTTGCGATGAATGTGTTTTCTTTCATTTGATGACTAGTAACATAGTTCCTTATTAAAATCTCTGTGAAAACTTATAATGGAGAACTCTGCTAACTCTTATTTACTCTAATATTTCTCAAATATATGTGGACTCACTCTATTTTCTCCATAGTAAGTCTATTAAAATTTTGTGTAGCCCATATGCAAAAAGAACTTTTGCCATCCAACAAACTGAAGGAAATAGATTGTCTTATTTCCTTAGATATTTATCTGATGTTAATAAGAATAAATGCCAGAGACTTAGTTCAATAAATACTTTCAGGGATTTATTATATTAAAGAAAAATCCACTGGCTTGATATACTTATATATGAAGACACAAGTTTTAAGAATCTAAGTCCCAAATCTACATTCATGCTGTAAATGTGTGCAAAGATAAAGAAATAATTAACTTTTACATTTTCTATATCCCTATATTATTTAAAAAGAAAAATTCTGTTTCAAAGCATGTGACTGAATGAGTGATAAGTTTATATCAATAAGTACTGACTTCCAAAATTTTTCTCAATTTTTTGTCCCTCTTTCCTTCCCTTGTTCATATATTTTGTCCTGCCAATTAGGAACTTTTGATATTTCTTTGGAGATACATACACACACACACACACACACGTAGTTATATAAAATATATGTTATATAAAATCTACTCTAACATGTTTTCCATTCCTTATCATCTCTCTTTTTAAGAGGAAGTTAACTACAAAGAGACTTTAGAAGCAGTATATATGAGCAGAAAAAAGCGTGCATTTGATGGGTATGAGAAGGCATGAGAATTTCAGGATGAACTAGAAGTCACATATATTAGAATATGATCACTTTCCTAGATTGCACTTTTCCTGAATTTATCATTAATAGGATTATTTGAAATATCAATATACCCCAAGTGTATGAAGCTTAACAGCCTAGACAATCCCATGACCAGACCATGCAATCCCACAGACTTCTTAAATATGTCTCTGTAATTGTAAAGCACTGAAGTATTAAGACAGAGAATTTAATTAGATAATTCACTAGAGAAGAGTTACTTTTTCAAGCAGTAGTGCATGCAGGATTCATTTTACAGTGATTACTTCTTAGATAAAATAGGTATTTATCATAAAAAGATTTTTGTCTACAGACCTGCAGAATACTAGGGACCTAAACTAAAATGATCACATCCTTTTCTAGAGAGTTAACAATACTTGTTCTGCAGAGCATTCAGTTTGGAGGTCAGAGTTCAACACAGTACAGGTAAAACTGATATGTTTTCTCTGTCACACAAGAATTTAAATGAATCATTCAGCTACTATATTTTCATTCAAAGAGAGCTCATTCTCATGCAGATTTATGTACTATTATGCATAAAGGGCAATTCTAATTATGCTGAAGCAATAGTAAATTTGATTAAAGTTTCTGCTGCAAACATAAGACATAATAAGGAAGAAGTTGACAGTGTAAAATAGTTATCTAGTCCACTTAACATGTACTTTAAATCCAGGCAATAAGAAAATCATAAATAAGATTTAATTAAAAGAGATTTAAAAACTACTGTTTCTACTTCATGTTGGTCTTTAAAAAAATACTCTTTTTACTACATGTTTGTCTTTAAAATATATAGTATTTATATCGACTTTTCAAAGATGGTTTAAAAATGCAACTCTTAATAAATCAAATCCCATAATTCCAAATGTAATAGGATGATATATGATAAGAAATAGATTTAATGGTTAAATTCAAACTATAATCATGATTAAGAATAACAGAAAAACCATTTAGTTAGTCTGATGTTGGGAAGGTCAAACACTGAATGATAATTCTTTTTGTGTAACTTCTATTTTTTAAATTTGTTCTAATTAGTTATACATGACCGTTGAATGCATTTTGACACATTGTACACAATAGAGTACAACTTATTCCTCTGGCTGTACATGGTGCTGAGTCACACCAGTAGTGTGACTATATACATGTATAGAGGGTAATAATGTCTGTCTCATTACACCATCCTTCTCTCCACTAACTCTCCTCTGTAAAATCCAAAGTTCCTTCGATGTTCCCTACCCCAGTGCCCCTCATTAAGGATCAGTACCTGCTTATCAGAGAAAACATTCAGTTTTTGTTTTGTGGGGTTTGGCTTATTTCATTTAGCCTGATATTCTCCAACTCTGTCCACTTACATGTAAATGCAATAATTTCATTCTTCTTTATTGTTGAGTAATATTCCATAGTGTATATATACCACATTCTTTATCCATTCATTTGTTGAAGGGCATCTAATTTGGTTCCATAGTTAAGCTATTGTAAACTGAACTGCTATAAACATTGATGTGGCTGTCACTGCTTGTTTTGTTTCCAGTTCTGGGATTTGAACCCAGGGGCACTTTACCCCTGAGCTATCTCCAGATTTTTTTTTTTTTTAATTTTTATTTATTTATTTATTTTTAATTTTGAAATAGAGTATCAGTAATTGCTGAGGCTGGACTCAATTTATGGTCCTTTAACCTCAGTATCCCAAGTATCTGGGATTACTGGTGTGCACCACCATGCCTGGCTATATGATAACCCTTAACCATAGATATTCTTATCCCCAGATTTTATCATATCAACATTTAGTCATATTTTAAATTACTTTTTATTTACAGAACATTTTCATTTTTTGTCATTAAAAGGCAATAGTTTAGATAGTACTTTTTAAGAAACAATTCCAAAGGTGTAGATATTAAAATAAAATATATAATCACTAAGCTTAGAGCAGTATAATATATGGCACCTGAGTGTTAAAAATAATATATATAATTAAAGTTTCTGCTGTTTTCCAATTAATAAATTAGAATCTAGTTTATATGACTTCAAATAAATGGAAAATGACTGTATAAGAGTGTATAATAAATACAAAAAGATATTAAGAATCTTTCTCAAAACAGTAGGGTAATCAAAAGACTAGAGGCTTTGGAGGTAGAAGAATGGGACTAAATTCTTACTCTGAAGTGAACTCCTAAGTACATTAATTAATATTTTTAATTCTTTGTATTTTCTAAAATATGGTGCCAACCTTCAAGAATCAGGGGCTTGAGGGTGTTTAAAATGGTAGAACACACTTCTCATGTTAGTGGCATAATCCAAGTGCTCAAATTTATGCTCATCAAAGAAGATGAAGGATAATGAATGGGAAAGGGGCAATGAGAGAATTAATTAATCCCCCAAATATTCTATTCCTATACATATTTTTATAGTGTAATTAACAGTAGAAAACACAAATTGTGATATGTAAACTGGAACATTATACAGTAGTGAGCATGAACCATCTTATTCACTCTTGAAAGATGTGGATAAATTTTGTGAATTTCTCATTGAGCAGATTTTCAACCTGCAAAAGTGAGCCTTAAAATGTGTTTTGCCCAAATCTCTACCTCACGTGATATGCAAAAACTAACTCCAAATAAATCAACAAACTAAATTCAAGAAATAAAAGTCTTAGAAGAAATCATAAGGATAAAACTTTATGACCTTGAATTTTGCACTGGATTTTTACATATGATACCAAAATCACGTGCAACAGAGAAAAAAAAGGATTAATCAGATGTCATTGAAATTGAAAAAAATGTGGGCATAAAAAGACTTTTTATATGAAGACAATCTACCAAATGTGAAAAAATATTTGTAAGTCACATATCTGATAAGTTTACTAACCAGAATATGAACAATTCTTAAAATCAATAACAAAAAGACCAAAACAAAAATAAATGGAAAAAGAACTTGAATAGATCCAAAAAAGGTATTTAAAGACAGAGCCAAGAAGTACATGAACATATGCCAAGCATTGCTGGTCATGTGGGAGGTACAAATTCAAAATCAAAGGAGACACCAATCCACACATACTAGGATAGATATGTTAAGAAGAGTAGAAAATAACAACTTTGCTGAGGACAAAGAGAAATTTGAACTCATAGATATTTCTGGTGAAATGCAAAATGGTACAGCCACTTTGGAAAATATTTTGGTAGTTCCTTAAAAAATTAAATAGAATGATATGACCCAGAAGTTCTTCTCTTTAAACCACTGACTTGAAAACAAATACACATAAAGCCTGCTACTGTGTACACATTTTCATAGACACATTGTTCATAATAGCCAATATGTGTGAAAATTCCAAATTTTCCCATTATTGTATAAACAAATAGTGGTTCATAGATAGAATGAGATTATTACTTAATTACAAAATGTTATAAAGTACTGATTTATATGCTATGAAATAGATGAACTTTGATGTTGAGTAAAAGAAGCAAGATTAAAGGTTACATGTGCTATAATTTTACTTATATGAATTTTCCAAAGTATATAAATTCATATATAGAGATACTATGTTAGTAGATATCCGAGTGCAGAGTAGTAGAGACTGGGAATAACTGCAGGGTTCAGGATATTCTTTTAGCAGGATTGAGATGTTTTGAGAGCTTGCGGATGTAACCTGGTAGTAGAACACAGGTTCAGAACTTACTAAATGCCACCAAATTACCCAGTTTAGTTCATTTTGTGGTATATGAATTTTAGTGTAATAAAAATCATGATACACTTATTCAGAAGAGGATTTCTGGAAATGTATTCAAAAGAAATGTTAAATTCAAGGAAAAAGTTATTCTTAAAATTATTCTCAAAATATTTTTAAATCAGGGACTATTTTGAGACAACTAAAATAGGCACTAACTAAAATCTCACAATAGGGGAATCTGTAAGTTAATGAAATCCAGACATTGAGTTTTTCTGTTTGGGCCCATGTCTTTAGAAAAAAGATAAAGAATAAATCAGTACAAGCCACTTCACTAGACAACAGCAATTCTTCCCTCACTGAAACACTCTGGATAAATTTCTAAATACTTCTGATCCTATACTTTCCAGTTTTTCTGGGACTGGCTTTACTCCTCTCTAAAATCAGGATAATAGCTTCTCCCTAAGATAATGCTTCTTAAAGGATAATTCCTGTTTTCTTACTTGTATACATAAGAGGGAATAAAAATAGCACATCAAAAGAATTGGTTTTATTGAATGTGTTTGGGTGATTGGATTTTATATGACTGGTTTGAGCCTGATTTATTTTTTAATAAATTTTAAGTTTCAGTTTAGGAGATTTTCTTCACTTACAGTTTCTATAGATTAGAAGTTTTTTTTTTTTTTTTAGTTCATTGTAGATTTCCATACGATTGTAAAAAATAAAACTGAGAAATGTCATATATCCTTCACCCAGCTTTCCTCAATAGCAACAACTTGCACAACTAAAATATAAGATTAGTAACAGGATGCAGGCACAAGGGTCAAGATAGAGAGTATGTACCTGCACCCCTGCTGCTCCTTAATAAAAAAGGGCCACTCCCATTTCCCTGCACGTCACTTAAAACTGCCAATCTGTTCTTCATGTATACAATTTTCATCTCAAGAAATGTTACAAAAATGGAATTATATGCTTAATCAGATTTGGGGATTTTGTTTTTCAACTCAGTTTAATCCTAGAGATTCGTCCAGGCCCTCGAATTATATCAAAAGCTTCTTTGTTTTTATCTCTGAGTTGTATGTTCTTGTGTGGATCCACCAGTTTGTTTAACCATCCATCCACTGAAGAACATCTTGATGATTTTAAGTTTTGGCTATTGACAAGAAAAATTTATAAATATTTGAGTATAGGTTTCAGTATAAACATAGATTCCATTTCTTTGGGATAAATGCCCTGGAGTGAATCTGCTGGGTTGGATGGTAGTTCCATGGTTGGTTTTTAAAGAAACTGTTGAAAGAACTTGAGAACACGTTGGGAATACACATTATGTATTCCCAGCAGCAGTGTTGAAGTGATCCAGCCTCTCTGCATGCTTTCCATCATGTAGTTCTACTACTATTTTTAAAAATTTAACCATTATTATAGTTATGTAGGCATATTCCTTTGTGATTTTAACTTGCTTTCACTTAATGCTAATGATGCTGAAATATTTTCATGTGCTTATTTGCCATCTGTGTAGCCTCTCCAGTGAGATGTCTTTTATGTCTGAGTCCACTTTCTGATTGCATAGCTATTTTGTTCTTGCTTTTAAGTGTTCAATTTTGAGAATGCTTTATACATGAACATTGGTCCTTTGTCAAATATGTGAAATGCAAATATTTTTTCCTAGAGGGTAGCTTGTATTTTCATCCTCATAGAGGGGTCTTTCACAGAGCAATTGTTGTTCCTTTGATCAACTAAGCTTTTGCTGTATAATTCAACTACTTCCTTAGCCTTACACACCAGTATTTTTTCCTATGTTTTCTTTCCTAAGGATCTGGTAGATTAACATTTAAAATTTCAACTCATGATTTATTTTGAGTTTGTGTAAGGTGCAAGGCTAAGGTCAACGTGATTTTTTTTTCCCCTATAGATATTCAATTACTCCAGCACCATTTGTTGGCAAGACCATCTTTCATCCACTGAATTGCTTCTGCACCTTTGCCAAAAATAACTTAGACACATTTATGAGGATCTGTTTCTAAGTTCCATATTCTCTTTCATTGATCTATGTTTCTATCTAGCAGAAGATCTAGTCTTGAATACTATGACTACTGAAATCTGATTTTTAAAGTTCACTCTCAATTCAATATAGCAGTTATTTTAAAATTAAATTTCTCAGATAATGCTACTTTTGAAACTATTTAATATATTTTTAATAGTTTTATACCATATGATTTATAATATCTACAACTGAAGATAACATAGAACAGAAGAGGCCATGATATACAATAGGAAAAAAATGCCTTTGATTATAATCTCCCCATTTTTTCAGCACAAATTATTATTTTAAATAAAAATGTAAACTTCTTTAAAATATATAGAAAATGTATATTCCCAAGGAATAAAATCATCAAATAGCAGGTCTTTTGAACTGTGAAATTTCATGTATTCAAAGACTCTCAAAGCATTATATGAGGCTGCCTGCCTTAAGTCCATAAATTTTTATTGTTCATCTTAAAGCTCATAAAACTTTCTTAAATGATTTCTAATCATTTATTCTTTACAGAAACTAATCTGCTGAATTGTTTCCAACATTCACTTTGCTTTTTAACTGTGCAAATTATGTCTATGTACAAAATACTCAACAACCATACATACTGCTCTAATTGTGCTCTAGAGCTGACATGGAATAATGAAACACTAATTGCAATTAGACCGTTTTATTTGTTTAGAATTAATTTCTTGGCTTACCCCACTTGCAGAATGTTCTACATCCACAAAGTTTACATGCAAATACATCCAAACAATTCAGTGACCAAAATCTAAAACAATATTTCCACCAGTCCCTTTCCAATGTACACACTACCACTCCTGAAAGAGCCAGTAAGAAAGTCCCTAGTCTACACAGCCATGAAAAACTCTAGACTATACAGGAGAGCTTATCCTGATCATTTCAAAAGCCCTCATTTGTTAGATTTGCCAAACCCTAACACATTCAACACAGGTACCTGAAAGCTCAGTCCAATTATTTGCTAGCGAGGAGTCAAAGAAAGGGAATTGTCTATAACTATCTCTTGTGCAAAGTGGCCATCGATGTTCCCCTGAAGTTAATAGATATGCAGAATTTGCCTAGGTGAGTAGATGACTACATGAAACTGTGTACTGTCACCTGAGTATATGGCAAAGAAAAATATTGTCAAAGATAATTCTTTTACCTGTTTGACATCATATGCCAGAAGGACATATTTTAAATCTGGTGAAACTGAATGTCTTGATGCTTTGAAGGTTACCTGGAAAAAAAAAAAAAAAAAGAACAATTGTCTTTAAAAATTGAATTATAGAGAAATTAACATGCATTTGGATATATATCAAAATTATCTCAACTCATGGCACCATTAAAATGGGTATTCTCATTCTTGTTATATACATAAACATGTAATAATTATGTATGATTATACAGATGAATGTAAAACCTTGAAGAGGACATGTTAATTTAGATGGAAAAGCATTTGTCAATATATCTTTCTATATGCTCTCCCTTAAAGAGTAGGCTAATACTTTTATAATTAAGAAAAAATAGGAAAGATTGGTTGAAATTACTTTTTTTATTCCAATCTTATTACTTTTAATCATCTGGTAAACATAACTGGTGAAGAAATAATTTTTCTTTTTGTTCTTTAAGAGCTACATACAATGTTCTATGAGTCATGTGGGATCTTAGGTCTAAAGTTTGCCATTCTCTAGTGTACTTCCTTCTATTTAGAGGTAGGTGTTTTTGCCTATGTCCTAGAAGGATCTATAATTTTATATACAAGGCAAAGTTAGATAAAGAATACTGAGGAGCCAGATTGAGACATCTGATGGCTTAAAATTGTTTCATGCACAATGAAATAAAGCCAAACACACACACACACACACATACACACACACACTCACACAAATAATCATTCCTGTTTTATAAATGAGAAAACTGAATCCATAAGGAGTTAACCAAGATCACATAGCAATTCCCACATGATTGAAAAAAATCTAGAATACCATTATAAAGGACATATTGGATTTGTCTCTAATAGCAATGAATGGTACTATTATTTTAATTAGTAAATTTGATCAATGATTACTATAGTATTTCCTGTTGTCATCTAAGAACTTATTGAGCATCTATTAGAGATTAGAGCATGTGGGGTACTGGGGATGAACAAGGCAGTGAACAAGACAGCAATGACCTCACTTCTCACAGAATTCAAGACACACATATTGGCATGTAATTGCACAACTAATTACTGAGTTACACCTTTAGATGCATGATTCAAGGAAGAAATCTGGAGAGTTGCCAGAATGTTTGAGTCTTGGAGAATAGACAAGGCCCTCCTGAAGAAATGGCCTTTAAGTTTAAGGAGATGACTTTCAAGAGGAGTGTGAACACATGTCTGACTCTTGAATGTTCATATATGATGACAACTTAGTCCTATCCAGCCCTAATACAGCTGTCCCTCAGAGATTTATTTTCTCACTTCAGGAAACAACATGGACCATCTACCTATAGATGCTTGTTAAAAAACTCAGACAAAACTCAACTGTTTCTGTATCTTGCTTAAGACATTGGCTTTTTTTCCTATACCCTTCAATCTATCATTATTGATCCCCTTCATTTGTATCTAAATTTTCACTACCCAATGTCTTCTCTTTGCAAAAGTTTTGTAGTCACTTACCTGCCTTCAGACTTGGCAAATAAATTGCCCCCATTGCTGTCAGGATTTAATCAAAAAGGTTCTGTTCTTCCTGTGCTAGCTCCTATTAATCAGACTGGGTTAGATTCCCTCAATCATAGCATCTTTACATTGGTCTTTTATTGTCTTTAATGTGGCATATTAGAACCACTGAAATTCTTAAAAAAACAAAATGCTTTTCTAGTTCCATCTTGGATCAATCAAAAGAAAAAAAAGATATATTTACACTTGTGTCATGATTTTCTGTATCTATACTTTTCTGTTCTGACTAGTTGACTATTTATATTTAAATACACATTGAAGACAGATGCTCTTTAAAGAAACCTCCCAAGGTAAAATATATTAAAACAGAAATATACTGATTATATTTGATGTCAGACAACAACAACTATACACACTGTACCTGACTGGTTTTCAGCCTATAATTTAATAATAGAATAGACCTGGTGACAGAGAAATTTAAAATGGACAGTGAAAGAGAAACACATTGAGGGTAAATAAATAATTTTTTGAAATAGAGGAATTTGTGCAAGTTGTATCTAAAAAGAAGGCAAGCAAATTGAGTTGCTACATCAATAAAAGTTTACAAAATACAAACAAAAAATAAAAGTGTAAGTATTTTAAATGAATGAGATAGTTTGCATGTATTTGCAAAGGACTACATATATAAATAATTTTATACAGCTTATTTCAGGATAGTTTCCACAAGGCTGCTCTCTATGAAAAACAGAAAAGTGTAAAGTCAGGGTTTCTGGTTTTGGGTTGTTTTGTTTTGTTTCTAACCTAGGGGCTCCAAAACACAAGATAGGATAAGAAACTCAGACTAACCAATATTTACACTACTTGGTAGTATAATAAAAAATCTATTTGGTCTTTGTCCCTGCTTCCTGGTATAAAGTTTAAAAATGCTTGGAATATCCTCAGTTATAAAAAGTCTTCATTATTCAGAGCAAAGATTTTTCAACCATACATGAGTTTATGATATCAAGACCTGAGAAAACTCTTCACAATGGGTGGAACTAACTTACAGCTTCAGGATGGGGCTGGTCACCAGATCACATCAACCTTGTGCTTATGGAGCTAGAATTTCAACCCCTCCCCAGGACCTGGAAGTGGAAAGGTTTAAGTTCAATCCTGCGGTCAGTGATTTAAAGGCCAATCATGCCTAATGATAACAACTTCAGTTAAAAAACAACAACAACAACAAAAAAAAAAAAAAAAAAAAAAAAAAAAAAAAAACCTGTATGCTGAGGTTTGAGGGAGCTTCCTGGCAGATGAACACATCAATTTACTGGGAGGTGATTTACCTAAATTGCAATGAGGTGCAAACTGACTCAGAATCCCTCTGGACATTATCCTGTGTACCTCTTCAACTGGCTGTTCATTTGCATCCTTTATAATAAGCTAGTGATAGTAATTATAGTTCTTCCTTGAACCTCTGAACCACTATAAAGAAGTGTCCAACCAGAAGAGTGGTAGTGGGAGTTCCCCAATTTAGAGTCAATTTGGACAGAGTGTAAGCAACCTCAGGGTCTGGAATTTGCAGCCAGCATCTGAAATCAGCACAATTTGTAGGACTAAATCTTTTAGTCTGTGAAGTCAGGTAGTTAGAGTCAGAATTATATTAAATTTCAGGACACCAATTGGTGTTGGCAAAGAACAAAATTACAACAATTTAGTTTAAAATATTATTTAACTTTATTTTCAATTCTAGAATTGTATAATAATTCACACTATTCCATAACATGGAATGAGAATTTCCATATGGTGAGCAGGAGAGATTGTTTTCATAAGACAGAGAATGACTTTTAAAATGTGAAAACAAACAACAAAAAATGAATACCATTTTGTCATTTCAAAGTTATTTTCCTTATGAAGCAGGAATAGGGAGAGAAAACAATAAAAATAAGTGATTAGATAACATCAGGTTAGTTTATGTTGCCTTTTTTTGTGTCAGGATAAAGACAGAAAAATCATTATTGTGCCAATTGACCTGGCTTGTTTGACAGATTGGGCTATCTTTCATTTTTCCTGGTTACTTGAACTTTGGCAAGAATGACACCATTTTGATTGTTAGTCTGATCTGTTGGAGTCAAGTGTGGAAGCCTTGTCCAAAACAACAGCCTCCTGTAATTGTTATTTAACATTGTCAGGGAATTGCTATTGGAATGACACAGTGTGTTAATCCCTGAACCAGTTATTCAAAGAAAACCCTGGGTTCAGGGAAACATCACATAGAATAACATTGCTAATATTTAGAAGTTTTGCCTACTTACACAATTTGTACAATCTCTGTATGAGTCATTTTAGAAAATGTCCCAGTGATCACTGGCAATAATTAATCACAAAATATTGTTTTCCATTTTTAAAAAGATCCATTTAAACAAAAATGGGAACAAGAATGTTAGCACCTACCAAGTATAAGATGTCTATCACACGATCCATTAAGTTGCTAAGAACTGGGCTTGGGGTAATCAGTGAGATAGGTATCCTCATTTCCTTCTCTGCCACTCTCTTTCGCTCTCTCCCTTCTTCTCATTAACTGCTTGTATATTGAAATTTTATGACATTTACCAGTAAATGAATGGATCTGGAGACTACCAAGCTAAGGAAAATAAAGCAGTCCCAAAAAACTAAAGGTCAAATGTTTTTGCTGATAAGTGTGGATGCTACCCCAAATTAAGGGGGGAAAGAGGAAGAATAGCTATTCAGTAGATTAGACAATAGGGATGAAGGAAATGAAGGGGGGATAGGAAAGATAGTGGAATGAATCTTACATAACTTTCCTACATACATATATGAATATACCACAGTGAATCTCATCATTGTGTACATCCACAAGAAGGGGTTCCTTATTAGAATAAGATATATTCCATGCTTGTATAATTATATCAAAATGAATTCTAACGTCACATATAACTAAAAAGAACCAATAAAAAATTAGATGGAAATTAGTCTGTAGGGAATGCTGAGAAACACTAAGACACAAGTCCATTTCCCTCGACATTACAGTATCAGGAGGAATGTTGTTCTTTAAAGAGCTGACTAAGAGGACAGTATCAGAGGACTGTTGTCATTAAAAAATTGGCTAAGAGGATAATTTCATTACTTCTGTTCTATGGGTATTAGAAAACTCCAATGTCATACTTGTTAAACTTTTCTCAAGGTCACAGAAAATAAAATATAACAAGAGGGTGCAGGAAGACTTCCTTTTATAAGCTTTGCATTATCTCTACAGCATTTTTTTCTTTGTTTTTTGGTAGAGAACTTCCTTGTCTGATGTCTGAATTATTTAAAGGAAATCTCACCTCCCTCGTCCCCATCTACCCCCATGTGATGTTCTTCGCACAGATTAACTTCACGCTTTCACAGGTGCGTCTGTGCCTCTGGTAACAACATTTTAGTATCTTTTACAGATCCTACAATTATCTAGTCTGGCACTTTATTAATTATCACTATACTCCCTCCAGCTTATGCAGCACACAAACTGGGAAGCATTCCAAATGTCTTTTCAGGGACCCAAGCTGCTGAACCTTCTCTGAATTTAGAGAATTACGTGCAGGTCACTCACTGGTGCTGAAAAGAGACTTAACTGGTAACACGCTGTAAGGGTCACACTCTAGAAGTTTAGTCAAGAGGCATTAGAAGTCTCTGGAAAATTCCTTTTGATATAAACCATTAATGCTATCATCTTTAGCATGTGGGGACTAATTCTTTCAAGCAGCCACACGAGAACTCTTGGTCAACATTGACCCTACTGTAGACCTTAATATAATTCTGGTTGAGTCTCAACTTCATATGGTTTCAAATTAGTGATTGAGGAAGTTTGTTATTGCCAATAATACTATTGCATTTCCAACATATTTAACAACTTAATTATCATTGAAATGGATGCAGAGATAATTTCTATGTGTGTTTATTGTCATTATTTAGCAACAATGCCTACCAGGCATATTTGAGACCAAAGGGAATTAAAATGCATGAACTCTGTCAGCCAGGAACACCCATTTAAAGCCAGGTGAGGTCAGATAAACAGTGGGAAAAAACAATGAAGGTAATTTGCTAGATTAAAAGAATGAAAGACATTTGATTAAGTTGAAAAACATTTGAATGCTTTTAGGTAGCTTGGGAGTATGTTCTGGTACCTTATTTGTGTGAATCATTGAATTCCACCAAAAATCACTTATTGCACATTCACTATATGATAAACACCATTTTAGCCCTTGAAGATGATACAAAATTGGGAAAAAGTTCACTGGATATTTTCTAACACATATTAGGGAAACTAAGATAAGCCCCATGGATCTCTGTAGTTCATTATAGAGTAGAAATCCGAAATTGAATGGTCATAAGGGAAGGGATCTTTAGAGTAAGCATAAAGTTATCTGGGTAAGAACTGAGGACAGTGGGGAAAAGAAGTCAATGTGATGAGGTTTAAGAACAGACTCTAGACCTTTCATATATTCAGTGACAATGTAAGTGAAAAACTCATGATTCATTATTTTTCAGCCAAATTAAACTATAGACTACATTATGAGAATAACCTCCAGAAAATGTATAAATAGTTTAAAATTCTACCTGGAAAGGTAGGAGATGGTGCCATGGATTAGTATTTGTATTAATCATGTATACACTATTATCAACATGAATATGGCAGAACTGATGGCTGTTTTCAAAGATGGTGAAATATAAAGTCAATGAAGCAGTGAAATCAGATTTGAATTTAGATCTTCTAATTTAGCAAGTGGGTGAGAAATGCATTGGGTCTGGTGATAACTTGAGGTCCTGATATCAGGGAGAAGACTCTCCTGACAATTCGGGCAAATGGCTGGAAAGTTAAGGAAAAGACAGGATCATGAAGAGGAGAGGACACATTACAGGGAGACAAATGGAATAGAATAGAGGACCCAGGAAAAAACCCACCACACATCTACAGCTATCTGATTCATGACGAAGCCATCAAAAACATGTTAGACAAAAGACAGCCACTTCAACAGATGTTGCTAGGAAAACTGGACATCCACCTGTAGCAGATTGAAACTAGATCTCCATCTCTCACACTGTATAAAAATCACCTCGAAATGGATCAAAGACCTTAATATAAGACATGAAATGCTGAAATTACTAGAGGAAAACATAGGGGAAACATTTCAAGATATTTGTACAATTAACAATTTCTTGAAATTGTTACTAGCAAAGATTGATAAGTGGGGTAACATCAAATTAAAAAGCCTCTGCACAGCAAAGGAAATAATTCACAGTGTTAAAGGACAGGCTACAGTATGGAAGAAAACTTTGTCATCTATTCTTTTGAGGAAGATTAATATCCAGAATATATAAATAACTCAAAAGTTTTAGCAAAAAAGAAGCAAATAATCCATTCACTAAGCAGGCAAATAAGTTGAATAGGCATTTCTCAAAAGGTCAAAAACCACAAATGACCAAAAACCATGTGAAGAGTGTTCAACATCTTTAGCCATCAGGGAAATGCAAATAAAAACAACATTGAAATTATATCTCAGTCCATTCAATATGGCTATTATAAAAAAATTAAAAAAACAAAAATCAAACAAAACTAACCAATACTTATAAACTTCAGGGGAAAAAGCAAAACTTTCATACTGTTTGTGGGAAAATAAATTAATACAGCTTCTATGGAAAAAAGTGTGGACGACCCTCAAATACACTAAAAATAGAATCCGCCATATGATCCAGCAATACCATTCCTGGGTATGTGCATGAAGGAATCAAAGTCAGCATACCAACAAGATGCCTGCATAGCCGTGATTATGATGGCAGTATTCACAACAGCCAATTATAGAATCAGCCCAATCCCATCAATGGATAAATGGATAAATCATTTGTACATATACACAATGGAGTATTTTTCAATAAAGAGGAATGAAATCACACCATCTATGGAAAAAAATTGGAGGAAATTGGAGAGTATCACGTTTAGCAGAATAAACATTTCTCAGAAAGATAAATATTGCATGTTTCCTTCATTTGGAATGTAAAAAAAAAAAATCAATAAAAATAAAAGCAAAAAGGGTAGCACTTCTTAGCCCACGTGCTCTACCAGGGTAGACTGGCAACACTGCGGTTATGGTTAGTGGTGTTTGCTATCACTTTTATACCCTAAGGATGCATGCGTTCTTTCTCCTATATGCTGGTTCTCCTCACTCCTTCACCCCTCCCTTATTCTTATTCAAATTACATTTCTCTCACATATCATTCTAATTCTCCTCCTTCAAGCCTTCCTTGTGCTTCTTAGCTTAGTGATTCATCTGACCTCACATGTATATTATTATATGTGCACTTCATCTAACGATTGATCACTGTTTCATGATCGCTCTTCTAGGTTGTTTAGAACTGCAATTTACATCTTTTATTGCCACAGTAATGTCCCTATTAAGAGGCTTCATTGCAATGATTCACTTTTGTCAGAAACATTATAACTAGAGGTGGAAATAGGATAATGATGGTGTTCCAAGATGTCAGATATTAAAGATCATGGCAAGAAATCATTAAACACAAACTTAAATGTCAGAAGTGCCAGGAAATATAAAATATGCATTTCTAAGACTTGAGGCTGAGAAGGAAGTGAGGTGGAAGAGAATAAGGAATGGGATTAAAATAACACAGTTGGTAAGAAGGACTTAGTTACCTTAAAACTGAAAAATGACAGAAGCGGAAGAACCATGCATTGTTCCAGACTTTTGGAATAAGCTAGTGATAAAAATATACATAGACATCTTCATTCATACTTAAAAAATCATGGTCTAGGGGATTCAGTTGAATAATTCTCTAGGCCTGAAAGCATAGATACATATATTTGTGTCTATGAGGAATGATGAAAACAAGAATGTAAATTTTCATGGATCCTGTAGTATTTTCCTTCTCCTCTAACTTCCATCCCACCAGTCTCCCTCAATGCACACACACATGCACATATGCAGACACACACACACACATTAAATTATTTGGGATGTAATTTCCTTCACTACCCAATTTCATAATTACTTTATTGATAATTAACAAAAATGTTTAGAACAGTCATTCTAGAAAAGTTAAATCTTAATTTTTCATTTACATAATTAAATACATATCATGAAGAAGTTTTTTACAAGAGTTGACCATGATCCAATTTGAACATAAGGAAGGGTTTCAGAAAGTCAGTTGATTTTAAGCAGGTAGGAAGAAGAATAAATGGTACAATGCAGATAAGAAAGAAAACGAAGTGAGTGAAAGTTGGAAATTGAGGTGATCAAATTGCAATCCATGTTATGATACCAAAGATGGGCTTTTCACTGCCTGGCTTCAAGTAAGAGGAAGAAGCAAAGAGATATATATTGTTTTCTTTGTGTTTGTTTTGTTTTATTTTAATCTTACAGCTCTAAACAAAGCCATGATTTGTTTTCTACAGCTGTGAATGTGTTTATGCGCAGGAAATTTTAAAATCAACTCTTTTATTGTGTGTGTTTTTATTCTCTTTTCTTTGCTACCCAATTTCTTAGGATAATACTAAAATTATATTTCTCTGTGATACCCACAATATCCATGTTGTGTACACATAACAGATCTCTCTCTCCCTCTCTCTCTCTCTCTCTCTCTCTCTCTCTCTCTCTCTCTTTCTCTCTCTCTCAGTACTATGTATTTCATTGATAATGGAATATTTTATAAAACATCAAAAATGCACAAAATGCCAAGGTACAACTAGATATTTTAAGAGTATTGAATTAGGACCTGCCATGTAGGGTGCCTCATATAGATCTGCATAGCTCAGTAAATGTGAACACTGAAAATAATACTCTATTGATTTAGATCATGCACCATACACTAAAATGTTTAAAAACAATTTTTATTTTAATAGAGGGAGAAATTAATGTTTACTGAATTCTTTTAAGAGCTTAAAAAAAACAGCAGAAAGTTAACTTTGAAGAGGAATATGCCAATATTTCTCCACCTGAAATGTCAATAAACTAGAAAAACTGTGACCGAGAAAAGAAAGAAATGTTGTAACTTGCATTTTTATGCAAATTATTTCTTTGAAGTTCAGTTTGTGCTGGTCTAGTGAATCTTCATATTTTCTTAATATTCAACATATTTCAAATATATTTTTTTCTTAAATGGTGCTGCTATATCTAAGTATAGATACATTTACAAAGAAAGTGAAAGCTATAGAAGTCTTAAAAACCAATACAACAGCCAGGCATGGTGGTGCACACTTGTAATTACAGCAACCTGGGTGGCTGAGGCAAGAAATTGCAAGTTTCAGGCCAGCCCAGGCAACTTAACAAGAACCTGTCTCAAAATCAAACAAATATAAAGGGCTGAGGATGTAGCTCAGTGGTAAAGTGACCTGGAGTCAATCCCAAGTACCCCCAAAATACTACCAAAAACAAAAAGTTCCCAATACAAAACAATGTCTAGATCAGTTTCTTCACCATGGTCTTAGGCAATGTGTCTGTCATGATGTTTATAACATAAAATGATGGGCTACAGTGGTCCAATGGTAAAATACCTCCACTCATTCTTGTTATAATATCCTATCAGACAAACTTCAAAAAGTGTGATTCCATAAATAATTCACTTTATGTTTTAAAGTATAATATGTACATTTCAAGTATTTCAGTTAGTAATATGATTTTATTTCTAGTTTGGGCAAGAAGATGGCTGCCAAGAACTTTTCAATACATAGTTTTTAAAAGATGGAAAAAATATGAGTAATATTGATTTGACAAAAAATAAAAAGTATGAGTTTTTAAATGAGATAAAAACAGGAAAATGATATTTTAAAGAATAAAACTTCTTGACAGCTCATGAGTTGTTCTTATGGTTCAAAAACTAATATCAGTAAAAAATAATTAACAGCATTACCACTAATATCAAACAACAAGAGAAAACAGGTTGTCAAGTAAACAGGAAACTTACATGTGCCAGGTTTGATATAGTCTTTTTTTTAAAAGCAAGGAAATACATTATATTTAATAAAAGAGATTAGTAACTTTGTAAGATACAAGACCAATAAACATAAATCAATTGTAGCTTCATATTTTAGCAATGAATAATGCAAAAATGAAATTAAGATAATTCCACTTATAATAACATGAAAAAGATAAATGTTTAGGAATAAATTGAACAAATGAGGTGTGAAACTAATTGTTTTTTCCTCCCAAAACAAAATAGCACTGAAATAAATTAAATATCTAAATAGAAAGATAACCCAAGATCATGATTGAAAGGATTCATATTAAGAAGGGAATATTTCCCATAGTCTTATATATTCTTTAACAATACCATAAGTAATATCTATTTTCTCCATCCCATTTACTGTCTCATATTGGATTAACCTTAACTTCCTCTCTAAACACAGTAATTTATGATAAATTTATCAAATAAAAATACAGGATTTCCAGTTAAGTTTGAATATGAAATAAATCAAAGATAAACTGCAATCAAAGAATAATAAATCACATATTCATAAACACCCCATAAAAAAGAATATCATATAGTCATGAAGATAAGTGAACAACAACTAAATGCAAACACACAGGAATTAGTAGCAATACTGAGTGATAAAGGAGGTACAGGAAGATCAAGGACTTCCTGATGCCTCCTTTAAAAGTTTAGAACCACAGGATGTAGTGTCACATGCCTGCAATCCCAGCCTTAGCAATTTAGCAAGACCCTGCCTTGAAATAAAAGATTAAAAGGTCTGGGGATGTAGTTCAGTGGTACAGCACTTGCCTCGCAAACGTGTAGCCCTGGGTTCCATAAAATTAGGAAAAGAAATAAAAGAAAAGAAAAGAAAAGGAAGAAGAATGAAAGAAAGAATGAAAGAAATTAATTCGTAACCAACTGAGACTAAATTATATGTAACATAGACAAACATATGGCAAAGCAAACTCTTTAGATATTTGCCTGAGATCCAAAGATACAAAAATAATTTACATAGTGAAATTAATTTAAAAGTTGAGCTACCATTTACTAAACTTGCACTTTAAAGGTTCATTATCTCACAAAGTTACATTGATCGATAACTCTGAAGTACAGCGGAGGACGTCAGCAGCTGTTTGCTGAATTAAAACTTACTGTTGTTTCCTGGCTTGCAATTGTTTTCTTATGGTATGTATGTAAGGAGGATGTGGTGGGTTTTAGGGCATGTGAAAGTTCTATTTCAACCAATGACAAACACAAACTATATTCCTGCCATCAGTGACTAAGAAGCTCTGTTACTCTGCATTCTTTGTAATTCTTGGTAATATTAAACTTTGCTAATATCATGGGTGCAAAAAACTATCTCCCTTGATTAATAGTTTGCTTATAAATTATGTTAAGCAATCTTTTAATTTGTTTATCAACATATTTCTTTTGTGAAAAGTTCATTAATATGTTTTGTTCATTTTCCATGATTTGGAAATTTTTATATTAATTATGAGACATTTTCTCTAATGCTTTTTACCTTCATTTACCATGTATTTTAAATTAACATAAAATTAAAACATATGAACAATTGAAAAATAAGGTTATGACCATTAATAAAATTTGAAATATGCAATTTCTTTGAAAATCAAAGACTAACAACACTCAAATTCTCAGCTTCAACATCAATATTTCCTGAGTATGATATCAGGTGGAATATCACTCCACATGCTCAAGATTCATAATAACAAATTGATTGGTAGCATCTTGCTCATTTGCTAATACATATTTGAAAAGTAGAGATCATAATTGAACTATTTATGCCAAAAAGAAGAACAATAATAAAGCAAAACAGTAATTTTATATGTACCTACCTGCAACACAGCAATTTCTGATGATTTGGGGAAGGAATTACAGCCTATAAAATGAAGTCGAATCCAGTTGAATGACAATGAGGAACTATCCATAGCCACCTTCAGCTTCAAAATCTTGAACCTAAATCCCTGGCTCTGTATTAAGAACAGGAACCTCTTTTCTTGTCTCATTGTCACAGTTTCCATCAGCTGCACTGATGAGTCAAGTTAACTGTTATTTATCAACTTGCATTTTAATGGTTCAAATCCAAAAGTCATTTCTTCTATTTTCTACTTTCTCAGAAATGTACCTTAGTAACTTTGATCTTTTTGTGGAATATATAAATGATAAGATCAATCTTTTTTCTGCATGTTTTCAAGTATCCAGATAGTGACTAGATTAACCCTAAGGATAGAAGATACTCTGTATCTTTTTTAAAGTTATTAATTTTAATTCATCTGAAAAACTGAAACATCATTTAAGAGTTAAATTTCTAGGATTTATGGTACAGATGAAATTGCATGAAATAAGTAGATGAATAAGTTCATTATAGAAATTCACTCAGAATTCTTCCCATTGTTTCTTCTCCCAATTATTTTTTCTTTCAGATCAACTAGTAACAGTTATAAGTCTACTAAGATAACTGAAATACAGAAAATTCTTTCTGTAGACTTTCTAAATGCTACTGAATTAGGAATTCAATGAGTTTCAGATCATGTAAAAATGTCTAAAGAAATTATTCTTTTCATTGTTGTCATTGTTTGTATTTTATTTAGAGACAGGGTCTTGCTGAGTTGCTTAGCACCTCTCTTTTGCTGAGGCTGGCTTTGAACTTGTGATCCTCCTGCTTCAGCCTCCCAAGTCTCTGGGATTACAGGTGTATACCACCATGCCCAGCTAAATAAAGAAATTTTGCTGCATATAAATATCTCTTGCAAAATCCAATGTGAAATGCTTACAAAAAAGAACTGACAGAAAAAAAGGCAAAACAAAAATTTGCCAATGCACGTAGAAAAGATGGTACTCAACATCACCCATAATTAAATAATTACAAACCATTTTAACAATAAAATAACATTTTTCATCAGACAGATGAAAAATCTTCAAAGTGTTTGACAATACCTTGTTATGGTAAGAGTAGACTAACAGGCAATATTATATTGTATTGATGGGTGTATTTGGATAATTTGATGTTATCTAGTAAGTTACAAATTGACCTTTTCTTTCACTTAACAGTACAACTGCTATAAATTTAGGCAACAAAAGCATTTCAAAAATAGTTGCCAAGGTTTTGTTTTTCTTTTTTGAAGTATATGCATAATAAGGAAATAATTAAATAATTTAACAATTAAATAATAAACGGTAGGGCATCATGCAAGGTAATTTTACATAATCATTAAATATTAGAGAAAAACAAAAGGGTTTTAATAAAAAGGCTTTTAAGAACATTGCTAAGTAGACAAAAAGTACAAGAAATCTACACTGTTGAAATTAAATGTACGTGCACACACTCATAAACAAACACACATTCACATCCTTATGAGTGTTTATATTTTGGACCTTTATATCATTTATGTGCAGATATATAAAAACATATACAGATAAATTTCTAGAGAATATTTTTTAACAGGTACAAATTTTTACATGGCACTCAGAATAATGAGAAGGGAAATTTTGCTTTCATTGTATTTACATAGTTCTCTTACCAGAACTTTCTGTGAAGATGAAAGTACTCTGTGACTATACTGTCCAATTTGGTACTCACTGTTCCATTTAGCCTCTTGGAATCCTTAAAATGTGGTTAATATGACTGAAGAATTGAATTTTTTATTTCATATAGTTTTAATTAATTTAAAAATAAATTTAAATAGCCACATTTGGCTAGTAACTCTCATATCTAGTAGTGATAATAGTATTTATATTTTGTATCTTTTTATTTTCTTGTTTTAAAAAATGTCAATGAAGGAGATTGAGAATAATATTTACCCTCTTAATTATACTATATTTTATTCAAATATCAATTGTTGCTATTTTTAAAGTCTATTTAGAAATGATTTTTGAAGTGAGACATAATTGAAAATAAAAAAGAAGGAAGCTCATAGATGTTGATTAAAAATTATCATGCAAAAGTACTCTTATTTATTTAGAACTTACATAAATAAATGCTTTGCTCCCTAAGAAAGCAGACTTATGGTGTGAATTCTTTTTATATGTTCCCAGATTCTGTGTGTTGGTATTTTGTTCAGAATTTTTTGGTATTTATTTCCAAAGAAATGTGGTCTGAAATTTTACTTTTTGGAAATACATTTGATTTTGTTATCAAGATAATAGAGGCCTAATAAGATGAACATCAAGATGAGTATTAAAAAATGAATATCCCTTTTCATTTTTTGGAAAAGTTTGTAAAGGATTGGCATTAGATATGTTGTAAATGTTTGATAGAACTTACAAATGAAAATGTCTGGACCTGGGTTTTTCTATGTAGAAATATTTCCAATTATTCTCTCAATCCTTTTGCTGCTTACAAAGTAATATACAGAGATGTACATAAAAGTAAGATTACTCTGGAATGGTGAAACTGACAACTGAATATGCCAATAAGAAGCTGTGAAATGCTTTTACATGAAAAGGTGAAAGTTCTCAACTTAAAAAGAAAAACATCACATTACAAGGTTGCTGAGATCTACAGTAAGAATAAATCTTTTGTTCAGGAAATTGTGAAGGCAAAAAAAAGGAAATTCCTACTAGAGTTGCTGTCACACCTCAAGCTGCAAAACTTATGCCACAGTGCATAAGTGCTAAGTTAAGATGGAAAGACATCATGCTTGCTTGTGGGAGACATGAACAGAAAATGTGTTCTATTTGAGGTAACTCGTTACACCAAAAACTACAAGGTCTGGTGCTATCTGTAGTTCCAGGCATCTGCTGGGGAATACTGGAATACATCCTCTACAGATAAGGGGGAACTGTTGTAGATAATCAGATGGATAACCCAAGGCAATCAAATTTGGCTTTAAGTAAACATATGTTTCTATATTTTGAAATTAATAATAATGCCATTGATCGTGCAATCTAGGTTTTTGACTTATTTTTATGTTTTAATTTGGGATACTGCTTGATAAATATTTCCACTTTACCCTGACTACTGCTTTAACTGAAATTTTCATCCAATCATTCCTTTACATCTGGTTCTCACACAGGCTTCCCCACATTCACGGTTAATTCCTCCATGCATAAGAATGGAACAGAATTCTCAGGAATATCCTGGATGCCTCCTTACTAAACTCCACCCCCATCTGCTGCCATTCTCATTTTCTGCTTTATTTTACTTCTATCGTTCAAATCTTTTCACTTCTGTCAATCTCCACTGCCACAGCCTAAGTCCATTTTTTAATGATCTCAAGTCCAGGTCATACAGCAGTGTCTTTATTTATCCTCTCCTGAAGACAATTTGTAATCTAGTTTCCAGTTCCTGCTACCTGTAAGTTTTATCCTTACCTAGTCAGTTTCTCATAACTCACCATCCCAAGTGAAGCTTTCTGTGACTTCTTCAAAATAGAAGAGGCCAATGTATTAGAAATTCTACCATGACTATGGTATGTTAGTTTCATACTTTTCATGTCTATACTCACTTTAATTACATATTTTAGATTATGAATGTTTATCTAATAACCTTGTTATTATCTAACTATCTAATATCTAATTGTTTAATTAGTGTACAACTCCCTCATTAGACCACAAGGTCATTAGAGCTGAGGACTTCTTTTTTATTTCACTATCATATCTTCAGTAGCTATTGCAGTATATGGAATAAAACTGTCACATAGAAAGTAGTAAGTGACTCAACCAATCATAAGTAAAAGAGTAAATTTTTAACCTCCAGGGGCTGCATTTCAATGCTCTATGGAAGATTATTAATTTCATTTCCATTGTTTTTGCAACCAAGTCTTTAAAAATTCATCTGTAGTGTTGTTACATACAGAGGATGTCCAAAAATATACAGAAAACAACCCTGAATGATTCTATTTTCAAAATTAGTTAGAATCTCTTAGGAGTGGAGATGTGTCTCAGTGATAGCGCTGGCCTAGCATGCTTGAGGCCCTAAGTTTGAACCCTAGCAACACACACACAGGTTGAAATCTCTTAATAACAGAATTGCTTCCTGAATGAACATTTCGAAATTTAGAAGACAATGTTTGTGCCTCTATTTCCAATGGATTCGAGACAATTAGTCAACAAAGGCCAGTCCACACTACCTCCAAAGAAATTCTTGATTTACCCAGTTTTGACTTTCTCCATTAGTGTCTTTATTGTTTAAGGTCTACATTTTCTTTTATCTGTACAATTATAGGAACCTTAAAAGAGGTCTCAGTTATTATTTTAATATCCCTGGAATATATTCCTAATATAGTAAATTCTTTTCAAATATGCTCAGGCATTGCCACTTTCCTTGTTCAACCTGTGCTTACTGATAACAAAAGAAAACTCTGACCTACCAAATTCAGCATAATCATTCCCCTGTTATCTCCCTGGGTTCCTCTTGTACCATGCTCCATATGCCTTAGGAGGTACATATTTTCTGTTCTTGGGATAAATTTATCCTGTTCCCAACTAGGCTCCCACCCTGGGTTATTTATTGCTCTTGCAACCTAAAAACTACTCATTCTGACCTTGAAATTTTGCTTCCACCCTGGGTCTTTTCTAATGCCTAGTCATTCTCTTGCCTCATGGTATGTCATTTTTGTCCAAGAACTGAATACTAGCAGACATTTTCTTATATTTTTACTTGAGAATTTATTTGCTGTCGGTCTTACAAACTTTCCATTCATCCCTGTATTTCCAGACTTTTAAGTATTATATGACAAGTGGTAGGGCTCCAATGAGCAGTTAGCAAATGAATTAGCCAACTAAATAATGAGGGCAGAAACATTATAAAGGTGAAGAGGTAGAACAATCTGCATATGCTTTTAAGAGAAGAAAAAAATCTCAAAAGTAAACTAGATTATTTCATCCAGATATATACAGAGAAAGAAGAGAAGAGGATCAAAGTAGTGGTTCATAACAGATGCTGCTTGGATGTACATGTGCCAATGTATGTGTGTAAAATGTAGCAAGTGCTAGGTGATGTGTGAAAGCTATAATCCTAGCTACCTGGGAGGCTGAGAAGGGAGGATCACAAGTTCAAGGCCAGCCTGAGCAACTCAGTGAGACCCTGTTTCAAAATAAAAATAAAAAGATTTGTGGTATAGCTCAGTGGTAAAGAACTTGGCTGGCATGCCTATGTTCTAGGTTCAATTCCCACAACAAAACAACAACAAAAACAACAGAAAAAAAAAATCAACCAAGTTCATTTCTCTTTGTTTGCACAGACAATTTATGCACAGGAATTGGAAAATATTTCCATAGAAAGAATGATGATGTAGGCAGTCATTGATATATTTACGATGTTAAGAACAAATGTGGTAATTTAGGCCAAATTAAGGTAATTGACACAATTGAAACCACATGTGTCTTTTTCTATTTTCCATGCATTATATGATGTTTTCTTTATTACTAATTTGTGGTGAAATATATAGTTCAATTAATAAATAGATGAATATAGAGAAATCATCTATAGATATGCATATAGATACAGATATCTCTATTTATACCTATGTATGCATATATGTATATAGATACAGACATATAAATAGATAAGAGATCATCTTTTTCTTCCTTTATTTTTTTTTCAGTACTGGGGATTGAATCCAGGTCCTCATATTTAATTCACGTATCTTTCATAACAGGTTTAAGGAAAATATACACAATATACCTAGAATATTTTATGCATAAAATATTAAAGAATTTTAATATAATTTTATATTTCTTGAAAACTTTTTGAATAGGATAATCAGGTATATTAAAAGTAATACAATTAGGAGACAAGACCTTTTTGTTCTCAAGACAACTCCTGATGTATCAAGCAAGTCTATTCTCAACTTCTACAAATTTTAACTTCAGTAGGAGACAAGGGAATGCTTTTCAGTAGTTATGCTGTGCTGCAATTATCATTTAATATTTGTGAAAAATTGATCTTCCTTGAGGTCACACATATACCACAAGCAAATCAAAATTGAATTTAATATAGTTCCACTGTACTATTAAAATAACAGCATTATATTGTGCTCCTAGATCTCAGAAATTTCACCAATGCATGGCTCCATATCATGCACCAATAAAGCTGCACAGACTGACATATTTTGAAAGGTCAAAAAGCGGAGGAAAACTTATCTCTATGTCATCTTCAAAGATTTCAAAATTCCGTTGAAAATATTTTTTCTTAAATTTCACAATAAACTAACAGAAAAATCTGGATTTTTACATACTTAAATTTATTTAAAAAATTCAATTTGTATTAGCATAATTTTAAGGGCTGAACCACAATTATACACATTTATAGGTGCAATGTTCATGTACATATACACATGGAATTACAAAATTAAACTAATTAATATATCTATCACCTTATGCATGCATTATTTTTAGTAGTGAGACAATTAAAGTTTACTCTGTTTAATTTTGATATATACATTATTATTAACAATGGTCCCCCTATTGTGCACCTGATTTCAAAAACTTATTTTTCCTGCCTAACAGAAACATTGTATCTTACACATTTAAATTTTTTTCTAATTAGTTCTACATGACTGGGAATTAGCCATACATAAAATTATTCAGAAAGAAAATGAAAGGCAGAACTAAATGAAAATGTTCAAGGGCATATAACTATAGCCTTGGATTGCTCAAAATAGACTGATTGCCTGGATCCCCATCAGAGTGCTGACCTTTCAGGAAGTCAAATTCCAAAACAATTGTAATTACAGTAAATTGCAATAAATCAGGCTTACTTTATCTTCTAGTATCCTATCTGACATACCCCTCTAGTTCTGAAAGAATTAAATGAGAATCTTCCCAAAACTAAATACTGGAACTGTAATCATTTTATTTTACATATCTAGGAGGGTATATCAGAGAAAATTGAACAAAGTTCTTATTCAAACAGTTAAACAAGTGATGACTAATAATCAAAGAAAGTATTGCTTATTTCACTACTTTATTTCTAAGCAAAGAAGAATTTAAAATATATTATTTTGACGATTTTTGGTTTCTATCAAGAATAACTTATTCAAAAATATTCATAATAATTAAATATAGCTATAGATGTGGACTTCTTAGTAACAATCAGCATCACTAAGTATAAAAGTTGTTATACCATCTGGAAAACTTGATCCTCATGGATACATGTGATAGTAGAATCTAGTTTTTAGATCATTCACAATGGTAACTTAAGATGCCATGTCAAATTTTCTACTTTGGTCCCATTTTCACCTAAAGGGATCTACATGAATAATAGTATGGACTACAGGTTAATGGTGCATACTTGCAAATACACAGAAACAATGAGTAGGGCCTCTCATATTTAAAACTAAATTTGTGCCTGAATTAGACCTCTGGGGTGAGGATCAGAACTTCTCTTGCTAATTCTCCTGTTTTCATGACCACTACTCTTAAAACTATTCTGGAATTTAGTTTAGAAGTTTGCAACTTTTAGAAAATTATGAACAAGCTAAATATTTGTAATACATTTGATGTTTTCTTTCAAAAAAAACTTTGCTGAAAAATGCATTGCTCCATTTGTCTCCCTGAATGTATGTGGGTCATAAGATATATTTGGATTCTGATTTGATGATTAAAAGTTAGAAATTATCTAAATGAATATAAAATAATTTCAAAATGGATATTGCGGGTATAAATGTACTTAATTATTTCAAAGTAAATAATAAAAATAAAAGAACTATGAAGGTTTCCTACAATAAGGAATGGTAATTTCTGTGGAGAAGAGAGAGGTATGCTCAAGTTAAAGACAATGAAATTCAACTCTTCATCAACACAGCACACCCATTAAAGCGACTATGCTAGTTAGAGTCCTGGGCCGTGAGGTAAAAAGGAAAAATCACTTCCTGGTCAAAAGAGTTGGCAACCATCAAATGAGAGGTATTAACTTACTTGAACAAAATTTTAATTAGAATTATCCTTAGAGAATTGTAAGAAAACTGGAGTCACCCTATTAGTGTGAACTTGGCAAAAATGTGAAGCACAGGAAACTAAGGCCAAGTGACTCTACTAACATACAATCCTTGCAAAGAGGGAATATTATCTCAAGATAATGGAGCTGAAAGCCAGAACTTAAGATCTTCCATACAATTTACCCACTTAATTCCACCTCAAAAAATTATCTTCTGATCAGCATAGGATTCCCTTTGCATCTCTGTCAACAACAGGGATTTCAACCTTGACAGTGCCAGCATTTTTGGGTGGGCAATCTGTGTTGTGAGGGCTGCCTGTTCTCATTGTAGGATGCTTCTCCCTTAACTCTACTCATGAGACTGTCTTAGCAAACCTCTTGCCTCCAGTTATGAAAATCAAGACTGCGCAGAACTGCAAAATATCTCCTGGGGACAAAATTACTCCCTGTTGAGAGACACTGGCCTAAAGAAAAAAAAAAAAAAAAAACTGTACTGTCAAGAACACAACAACACACATGCGTATAATCAGTATTAGTTACACTATTTATCTCAGTGGCTACTGGGAAACCCAAATATAGGCTAAGGACAGATACTTTAAAAAATAACAAATTTTCTATGATTATAGCATGCGAGGTCACATGCCAATCAGAATTTTTTGATAATCCTTTTTCACCTCAAATTTTAGAAGATGAAAATTTTGGTTTCTTTATGTAACAATTCTTTATTTGTGCTGCTGTGTGTCTCACCTTCCCCCAAAAGTCACCTATTTCTCCAAACACGAATCAGATGATTAGTTTCCCCATGTCATGGTGGTACAAAGAGCTGAATCTATCAGTCCCACTGACCCAATGGCACAGCAAACCAAAGGACAGATGAACCCAAACCACTAGCATGTCATGAAAAATAACTGATACTATTTGTATGTGATAAGTCAAAATATTCCCCAGATTTAGTGGAAGCTAATATCTTGTAATGGCTTATGGAGAACTAGATTGATAAAATTTGACAGTGAACAACAATTCCTTTGGAGTCACTCTTGCCATATATGAATTTTTGCCTCTGTTTTAGACTATTTTTTACAGAATGCATTTTAACACAAATTTTCTGATATTTGAGATCACATTTTTTTCTCAAATCATTTTTTGCCATATTAGTGAATGAAAATTTTTAAATAAAGATAATGTTAACAATATACAAGTACATGGGACTTGGACACATCTTTCCAACCAGAAAATTTCAAAAATTGATTTGATAGAACAATTTATGACTGCTGGTGTTTTTTGCCACGACTTCTGCTGATATTCAAATTATTGATTGCAGAAAGAATACAGTTAATACGTATGAAACATTTTTCCTCATTATGTCATTGTGAATGTGCTTTTGTCTGAAATACTTCTGGCTTTAAGAGATAACATTTCTAAACACTTAAAAATAATTAAGAACCATTTTAGGGCTAAATCACTTCTTTCCCATTCTCCTAGTCAAAGACTTTTATGCTTTTCAATTCCCTCCTTCATTAGATATTTGTCTAGCTTCACTCCAAAAGAGTGTCTTAAAATTATTATTTCATGAAAATTACTTTTATTTTTGACTATCATACCTAATATTATCCTTACTCATAGAGTCTGTTAACCATGATTACATAGCCTAAAATATCCATCAATCATATTTAAAATGTGTTTAAACTGGAAAATTACAATGCGATATCAAATTATAATACTTTTTAAATAAGTTAGCAGTTATATTTTTGCAGATAAGTAATATTAAACATTAAGGTATTCTGTTATCATGTTTATCAATAAGGTTTCTCAATTGACTTGGTATACTTTTATTCTAAAACTTTTTATAATGATCTAATTCTAATCCAATTAAGCATGACTGTAATTAAAATACTGACAATTATTCAAAGAAATATCTGCAATATGAATAAACATTTATGTTCTGATAATGGATTTCTTCTCAACAGTTGGCTTAAAGAGTAAATACAGATATTAGCCTCAAATGAACTTTAAAAACACAATTGTACTTAACAATATAACTTGGAGTTGGAGTTGATATGAAATGATTAAACAGATGCGCCTGAAATAATTTAGAATCAGGGTAATTTGTATTTTTGATCTCTCATTTGGGTTAGCTAGTGGCAAATATATCACCCTTCACTCCCCTAACCCTTCTGACTCCAGTCCCTGAACTAATTTCTGACATTCCTAGGACTTATAAATTGCTTAATTATCTACATTGTGACATAAATGTCTTTAGGGAGACTAAGAATCTTAGGAGATCAGTAAATGAGAATATTTGCTAAATGCGAATATGGTAATTAAGAGTCATAGTCAACACAAAGGAGAATAGAAATAGACCTGGAAAGGATTTAAAAAGATTAAACACATACCCATAAAGATAAAAGAGCATTAATTAGCACATGGAAGAAACTATAATGAGAAGGGATGGGGGTGGTATGTAGCACCAACAAAAGCATTGGGATAATGGAATAATAACATAAAAGCTTTGTTTTTGTTTCTTTTTTGATGTCATGAAGGCTAAAAAACTATGAATAAATGCTAAAAAGAAACAAACAAACATCATTAGTGATCAGAGGGAAAAATCTCATTAACCTGTGTATGGAGTGATGAGTAAGACTAGCTACATAAAAGAATATTCACATACAGATAAGTGTCTATACCCCACCTGCTTGACTATTGGAAGCCTATAATCTCCATTTAAAATGTTACCTAATGACAAAGGAAATAAAAAATGAAAATGTACTTACTATTATTCCTCAATTTTATGGAAAATAATTCACATTGACTTTACCCAGTTTACCACTAACACACCCTCTCACTACCAACTCCCACTTTCTTCTTCCTGTCTGATTTTCCTATGGAAGGCTTCTTTTCCACAAATGGCAGCATATCTTAATGATTTCCTACACTTTTCTCTAGTGATCCTGAAGACCATCCCATGAAGAAGTAATATATATATCTCTATGCTTTTATTCTGATTTTTCTTAAATGTTAGTATTATCTCCTCAAAGAAACTCAAGGTCTGCTTTATATAGTTTTAGTATCCCACAAGTACTAAAAAAGGGTTGCATACCCAATACTTAATCCTTGAACACCTATAAATTAATTTATTTTTATAACAAAACTTGTGACCAATTTCAGCTAATAATGACCTAATTGTTAATATACATCAGCTGGTTGGTTAAATTTAGTCCAATAGGTATATACACATATAAATGTTTCATAATTTACATGACCACTATTTTCTTAATATTTAAAAGCACTGAACAAGAGAAGGTTCTTTGTCCATGCATTCTATTTCTCTATCCTATGATAAATATAAAGATTAAAATGTCTACCCCAAATACACAAGTGTGAACACATGTTTAAAAGTAGCCAGTGAGGGGATAGGGAGATAGCTCAGTTGGTAGTGTGCTTGCCTTGTAAGCACAAGGCCCTGGGTTCAATCCCCAGCACCAAAAAAAAAAAAAAAAGTAGCCAGTGAGGTTTATTTTTGTCCTTTATTATGGAGAAGCTTCTCTGAACCTTGCACTGCATTTCATCTGTGTCATATGAACTTATCTAATATATTTAACCTGTGATTACAAAATAATGAATAAATAATGGTATTACTTTTCAGCATTGCTTGTAATTAGATTTTGCAGTATTTGTAATAGTTCATTCATGATAACTTACTCAACTGGTAATCATAGATAAGTCTCTCTTTCTTGCTCTTCTTCTTCTTTTTTTTTTTTTTTTTTTTGGTACTGAAGATGGAATCCAGGGGTGCTTAACCACTGAGTCACATCCCTTGCCCTTTTTATATTTTGAGACAGGATCTCACTGGTTGCTAATTGCCTCCATAAATTGCTAAGCCTGGCTTTGAACTCCTCATCCTCCTGCCTCATCCTCCCGAGCTGCTGGGATTACAAGCATGCATCACCATGCCAGGGAACTAGATTTATCAGAAAGACAAATGCTATATACTTTTATGAGAACAAAACAAATACATTCAGTCATTTGAGCATTGTTAGCTAAACATTGATTCTGGAGAATGAAAGTGGCCCTGACAGAATCCTAAATTCTAAACTTAAAACATAGCAACTTCATTGGAAGGCCAACTTTAGAAAACCTTCTTTCTTCTGATCCAGGAACCCACAGAATTATGAAGTAGTCAAGAAGAACAAAAAAATAAAGGGGGCAAAATAAGTTAATAATGACTTGGGCATGGCTAACCATACTTTGTAAAATCTCAGCATTTATACAACCAACAGAAAATATAAAGAAAAGTATTCACTCTAAGCAACTATTATCCCTGAGAACACATGCTCTGTGAAAAAGGTAAATGGGAAGCATGTGAAGCAGGTTGTGACAGGGGTATTTTCTATCAATAGATGTCCTGATTCTACTGATATTCCAGGCTGACCTTTCCACCTGAAATGCTTTACAAGTGCTAGAACTGAAGAATACAAAGTCAAGTACATCTAGAGAGCAATCTAAACAGTACTGAAATGCATTAAGTAATTAATTATTGATTACTTACAAAAGTTGTGTTTTCCAATAATAATGTGGTAGTATTTGTTTCTATATTCAGTTTAATGACATGTCCATTCTCGCTTTTATACACCACATCTGTATCTGCAACAACAAAGACATTAACAATTGACAAATACATTGACTAGGTAATATAATAACTGTAGGGGAGAAAATGTGCATAATAAACAGACACATTAGAACAATCATCGTTAGCCTTCAATAACCCAAGCAGATTTCTGTACTTGGCGCGCATAAATTCTCTTGAAAGATCAGGAAGCCTGCTTAACACATGGTCTATTGTGCAATGAACACAGGGTTAGTGAGAAGGCCACTCAGTCTCATGATTTAGCAAATGAAAATTAATTAAAATATGGGCAATCTGCTGCCCATTCTGAGATGAGACACACAGTGAGGAGTATCCATTTTCCAAAGTAAGCCATTACCAGTGTGTGAGTTCCTTCTCCAACTTACAAGGGCTACCCAGTATGGTAACTGCACACAATGCTAAGTCAACAAAAACTGAAGTACCCTCAGGCAGCCCTGCCCACATTCCTGGCACTTCTACCCCAACTCAATTCCTACTTAACCTCTTCCTCTCTGGGGCAGAGAATTTTTCACTGGTATTTTATGAGTTTTATATCATCACAGATCAAAATCTCTATGGTGTTGCAGTACCATCAAATATACTTCATCAACATCAGGAGAAAGATGTCATTCTAAATAGTTGCATTGCTTCTGGATGGCTAATTTTATATCTGCTGAGCTACATTTCACCACATTTTAAATGAAATCATTTTAAGAATACCTCAGACCAGAAGAATTAACTTGAGGAGAAACTTACAGGATAAAAGAACACCAAGGAGTTAAAAAAAAAACATGTTTGCTGCCAGGCATGGTGGTACACGTGACTCAGGAGGATCTCAAACTCAAGGCTAGCTTCAGGAACTTAGCAAGATCCTTTCTCAAAAAATAAAAAGGGCTGAGGATGTAGCTCAGTGACAAAGCACCCACTACCACAAAATAATAATAATAATAATAATAATAAGCATATATAAACATATAAATATATATATACATATAGATGATTATATTTGTATACATATATATCTGTGTGTAAGTATCCATATGTATGTGTACAAGGTAAATGTATACATAAAATTAAATGAAAAGGAAGATGAGAAAATAAATTAGCCTTGAATACTTTCTTCTCCTTTCTTAAAATGATAATGTCTTTTCCAGTTTTACCCAATTCCATGGTTTTACATGTACTAACCTAACCCCCTATTCTTGTAAAAAAGAGCAATCTTATAAAATTCTTTATAATATGTAAATTTATACAAATATAACCTCTCAATATTTGGAAGTTTTCACCTATGTCCTTGGAAACAGGTAGTGTATTGCATGGTTAGCTATGGAGATTAACTGCAGGAACATATGTTCTGATTACTTGGCATAACAACATTTTTTTGACAATTCTCCAGTTATTTCAATAATAAAAAATAGTAACACCTAAGATTAAGATGATAAGTGATCAATATTAAAAAGAAAAATGGTGCTTTAAAATTCAGTGTTTTATTAAAAAGACTGAGAGCTCAGTATTAACTCATATTATATAAAGATGCCACAGAAGCAGACAGCTATACTTGACATGTATGTTAGAACCCTGAAATGGGAACAGGAAAATACAAATCATATTTTAAGAAAGGAGGAAAGAGATCAAGAAGGGATGTTCCAGTTACTCCCTGAGTCTGAACATATAGACTGAGAGTGTAAGATCTTTAAAATATTCTGAATTTCTATCAACAGCTGTCAATCAATTGGATTCCTCTTATCATTAACTTTGCCCCTTTAATAACAGGTTCACACAAATAACAAATATTTCTTTTGATTTATCTTCCTTTATATCTCATTTATGAATAGCAACACCAATCACCTGTGTTGCTCATTCATCTTTGCAAGATGGTATGATCTTCTTTCAGCTCTCAATTTAATGTTGTAGTTCAACCTCAAACTTAAGTTCTAATACCCATGCCTCCCTGTAATTATGTTTTATTCACACACACACACACACACACGACCACATTTTGATTTTGCTGAACGTATCATTATAGATTAGCAAGAAGAATCAAATATTATTCCCTGAAAAATCTTCCTTGTAATGTTTTCTCAATAAATTAAGAGAAAATGGCTCCCCCTACCTTCCATCACAGCTTGGAGACAAACACAGTTTATAGACACTAAATCAGTGGTTCTTTTTCCAAAAGACAAACTCCCTGAAGAATACTAAATAGAAATATGGCTTCTGCCCTTGGAGAGAAAGAAGAGGTGAAAGTAAAGTTTTAGTATGAAAAATGATCTCTGGTCAATGGGAGAGAAAAAGTAACATGGCCTCAGTGTCTGTCACAGTAAGAAAAAAGCTAAAGTAAGTGATGGTTTGGTATTAGAAGTAGAAAAAAGAGAGAGACATTATTTCACTGAGAACCAAGTAGAAGAAAGCAAAGTTTGCATGAGAAGATAAAGACTATTGTTCATATTGTTTTGTTCTTTAAGTCAATGTTGTTGAATAACGATTTGCACAGAAGAAAAATCTACCAAGATTTGAATTTCAAAAATACCTTTAGATAACACTCGTAAAAATTTTACCATTAGACTTAACGTTGTATTAGCAGGA